>NW_025533645.1:427500-490000 GCF_020615455.1 Coregonus clupeaformis
GAATTCTGCTGTCTACCAAAAAAGCCTGAAGGAGAATGTCTGGCCATCTGTTCGTGACCTCAAGCTGAAGCAAACTTGGATTCTGCAGCAGGACAATGATCCAAAACACACCAGCAAGTTCACCTCTGAATGGCTGAAGAAAAACAAAATGAAGACTTTGGAGTGCCCTAGTCAAAGTCCTGACCTGAATCCTATTGAGATGCTGTGGCATGACCTTAAAAAGGCAGTTCATGCTCGAAAACCCCCAAATGTGGCTGAATTACAACAATTCTGCAAAGATGAGTGGGCCAACATTCCTCCACAGCGCTGTAAAAACTTCATTGGAATTCAAATGTTTGATTGTAGTTGTGTCATGAGCCCTCTCACTCCACCGGGTTACCACCTTAATTTGTTTCCACTATCTTCCACTCTGCTCACCTCCCTCTCTCTACTCAGCCTAACTAGCTCCACCTGTCCCTGCTCTGCTCGGCTCTAATTACTCTGCCAGCTGCGCTGCATTACCCACTAACCTCTCCCAGTATTTAAGGCCCTGTCTTTCAGCTCTCCGGTGTCAGATCGTCTGCAAAGCTCACACCCGGAACCTGTTTGCTCGCGCTTCTGGCTCACCCTGGTTTTGTGACCCCCGGACCTGCCTGTTTTTGGATACTCTTCTGCCTCAGGAGATCCAGACCTGCTTCTGCCATTACGACTCCTGACTACTCTTCAATCCCGGTAACTCTGACCAGCCTTCTGCCTTGCTACTACGTATTTTGGATTTCCCTTGAACTGTACTGCTGCCTGGTTTCATTCCGCCCTGTTGTGTCTGTGTCTCCCCCCAGGACTTCTGGACCACCCACCACCGGCTTCATAGGACGCATCGCTGCCACTGGGGGGGCACAGACCCAGCGCATTGGACGGGATCCCTGTTACCCCTGGAGCCTTCATTCACTCCCTACTTCCCTTTTCCCTTAAGTTTAATAAACTTTCTGGTGTGACGCAATTGTGGTCCTCTGGTCGTCTGTCTGAATCGTGACAGTACGATCTGACCATTATGGACTCAGCGCACACTTTCCCCGACATGGAAACCGATGAGCATGAGCAGCAGTTCCAGCAGCAGCAACAACAACTCGCCATGATCATTCAACTCCTCACCAACCTTACCCCAGCCAGTCTGCCCACCAGCCCAGCCCCCGAGTTACCTGCCCCGGTCATTGCAGCCGCTGCTCCGAACCCAAGATTGGAAACCCCGAGCGGTTCAACGGCGATTCAACCCAGGTCCGGCCATTCCTGACTAGCTGCCGACTTCAGTTCTCCTTGCAGCCAAGGACCTTCGCCACGGAGGGGGCTAAAGTTGGGTATGCCATCACTCACCTGACGGGCCGAGCTCGACTCTGGGGAACAGCAGAGTTCGAACGTCAAACCCCCGCATGTGCAACCTTCGACCTGTTTGCTGAGGAGATGCTGAAGGTGTTTGACCTGGATTCACCCACCGCAGAGGCGTCTCGTGAACTGTTCAGTATTCGACAAGGCAGACGTACAGTCGCAGACCATTCCATCGACTTCCGAACCCTGGCTAGACGAAGTTCTTGGAACACACCATCGTTGGTGGACGCGTTCTTCCATAGTTTGGCTGACTATATCAAGGACGAGTTGGTCTCCCATGAACTGCCTTCCACTCTTGATGAAGCCATCGCACTGACTGTCAGGATCGACAGAAGGATACAGACCCGTCGTCGTGAGAGGGGGCGCCAAGGTCCACCTACTACCGGCATTCGGGAGAGATCCGACTGGGCTCCTGTCATCTACTGCCACTCACCCAGGTCAGCTTGATCAGTCTGAGCCTATGGAGATTGGGCGAGCCTCCCTCACTCCTGCAGAGCGCCAGCGCCGCTTCACCTCAAGCCTCTGCCTCTATTGTGGAGGTGATGGACATCGTGTGGTAACCTGCCCTTTAAAGGGCCGAAGCTCACCGGGCGTAGGGGGAGTCCGGTTGAGTTCAATGACCATCCAGTCCTCCGACCGCAAACCCCTGCTGCAAGTTCACCTCCGCCTCTCTGACTCAACTCACACCCTGGCTGCTCTGGTGGATTCTGGCGCCGAAGCCAACATAATGGACATCAAGCTGGCACGCCAACTGGGACTGGAGAACCTCCGTTTGACACCTCCTATTCCTGCCCGGGCACTGGACGGACACTTACTCGGATCGGTCACTCATGTCACGGCCCCGGTCTCGATGGGTCTGTCCGGAAACCATCAAGAAACTATCCAGTTTCACCTGCTCCCCTCTCCAGGCCAACCCCTCATCCTGGGTTACCCATGGCTCCGCCCGGCACAACCCTCAGCTCGACTGGGTGACCGGGGTGATCAGGGAGTGGGGAGAGGACTGCCACCGAACCTGCCTGCTTGCTGCCGCACTACCCCCTCGGCCAGTACCTACTAACTCCGCTCCTGACCTCTCCAATGTCCCAGAATGCTACCATGGTCTCAGAGAGGTGTTTAACAAAGCAAGAGCCACATCTCTGCCCCCTCACCGACCGTACGACTGTGCCATCGACCTCCTCCCTGGAACAGCTCCTCCAAGGGGTCGTCTTTATTCGTTGTCTGCTCCTGAAAGAAAGTCCATGGAGGACTACATCAATGGCTCTCTGTCCGCAGGATTAATCCGTTCATCTTCATCTCCTGCTGGTGCTGGCTTCTTCTTTGTGGGGAAGAAGGACGGATCTCTTCGCCCCTGCATCGACTACAGGGGACTCAACGACATCACAGTGAAAACCGTTACCCTCTGCCTCTGCTCACCTCTGCTTTTGAGTTGCTCCAGGGAGCCACTGTTTTTACCAAGTTGGATCTCAGAAACGCTTACCACCTAGTGCGGATCCGGGAGGGAGATGAATGGAAAACCGCATTCAATACACCAACAGGCCACTACGAGTATCTGGTTATGCCTTTTGGCCTCACCAATGCTCCTGCTGTGTTCCAGGCTCTAGTGAATGATGTACTGCGGGACATGTTAAACAAGTTTGTCTTCGTTTACCTGGATGACATCTTAATTTACTCCAGAAACCTGTCTGAACACACCCGCCATGTCCAGCAAGTCCTTCATCGTCTTCTGGAGAATTCCCTCTACGCCAAGGCAGAGAAATGTGAGTTTCACGTCAAGACAGTGGCCTTCCTGGGGTACATAGTGGCAGAAGGAAGTATCCAAATGGATCCTGCCAAAGTATCAGCAGTCACTTCATGGCCAGTTCCGGAGAACAGAAAGAAGCTGCAACAGTTTCTGGGGTTTGCTAACTTCTATAGGAAGTTTATCCGGAACTACAGTACCGTTGCTGCCCCTCTCACTGCTCTAACCAGCACCAAGCAACCCTTCACCTGGACCCCAGCAGCCGACAAAGCCTTCAGTACCCTCAAGGTGAGGTTCACCTCCGCTCCCATCCTCCAGATGCCTGATGTGGACCGGCAATTCATTGTGGAGGTGGACGCCTCGGATGTGGGAGTTGGTGCTGTGATTTCTCAGTGGGCTGCGGAGGATAGGAAGCTCCATCCCTGTGCCTTTTTCTCACGTCGGTTGTCCCCCTCTGAGTGCAATTACGACATAGGGAACCGTGAGCTGCTGGCTGTGAAGCTTGCCTTGGAGGAGTGGCGTCACTGGCTGGAGGGGTCCACCATTCCATTTCTCGTTTGGACCGATCATAAGAACTTGGAGTACATCCGCACGGCCAAACGGTTGAACTCCAGGCAGTCCCGCTGGGCCCTGTTCTTCACCAGGTTTAATTTCACTCTGTCATACCGGCCTGGATCACGCAACACCAAGCCAGACGCCCTCTCCCGTCAATTCCAGAAGGATGACACCCCCTCCAAGGACCCTGTGTCGATTCTGCCAAGTCCCTGCATCGTTGCAGCTCTGACCTGGGCTGTTGAGGAACAGGTGCTGGAGGCTCTCCGTAACCAGCCAGGTCCCAGCACTTGCCCAGCTGACCGCCTTTTTTGTCCCCCGAAGACCTGAGGTCCCAGGTCATTCAGTGGGGACATGACTCCCGCCTAGCTTGTCACCCTGGCTCCACCCGCACTTACAACCTGCTCGCCCAGAGGTTCTGGTGGCCCTCTCTGAGGAAGGATGTACGGGAATTCGTCCAAGCCTGCCCCATCTGCAACCAACACAAGTCGTCCTGCCAGCCCCCAGCCGGATTGCTGCAGCCCCTGCCTGTGCCCAGACGTCCCTGGTCTCACATCGCCCTTGACTTTGTCACGGGGCTGCCCCCCTTCAAGTGGCATGACCGTCATTCTCACCATCGTTGACCGTTTCAGCAAGATGGCACACTTCATTCCCCTCCCCAAGCTCCCAACCGCCAAGGGAGACCGCCCAGGTGGTCCTGGAACACGTCTTCCGGATCCACGGACTGCCAAGGGATGTTGTTTCTGACCGTGGTCCACAATTCTCCTCCGCTTTTTGGAAGGAGTTCTGTCACCTGCTGGGAGCCACAGTCAGTCTGACTTCGGATTCCATCCCCAATCCAATGGGCAGTCAGAGCGGGCTAATCAGGAGCTCGAGAAGGCACTGCGATGCATGACTTCACGCAACCCCCACTCCTGGTCGCAGCAATTGACATGGGTGGAGTACGCACACAATTCTCTGACCTGCTCTGCCATCGGTATGTCCCCTTTCCAATGTGTTTATGGATACCAGCCTCCTCTATTTGCCAGCCAGGAGGAGGAGGTTACTTGCCCATCTGCACTTGCTTTTGCCCGTCGATGTCGCCGCACCTGGTCACAAGCCCGAGCCACACTCCTCAGGTCCGTTGCCAGCTACACTACCGGGGCCAACCGTCGGAGAATTCCTGCTCCCACCTACCATGTTGGTCAAAGGGTGTGGTTGTCATCGAAGAACCTGCCACTCAGGGTGGAGTCGCAGAAGCTGGCACCTCGGTTCATTGGCCCATTCCCTATCATAAGAGTGATTAGCCCAACTGCTGTCCGGCTCCAACTGCCTAATTCCCTGAGGGTGCACCCCACTTTCCATGTGTCTAAGATTAAGCCCATCCATGAGAGTCCGCTGGTCCCTGCTGCGCCTGGTCCTCCTCCTCCACGGCTCGTCGATGGTGGTCTGGTTTACACCGTCCGCCGCCTGCTTCGGTCCAGACGGAGGGGTAGGGGTCTCCAGTACCTCATTGACTGGGAGGGCTATGGACCTGAGGAAAGGACCTGGGTGCCAGCTAGTCGGATTGTGGATAGGACTCTCATCACCGCTTTCCACCAACGGCATCCTGATCAACCTGCAATCCGTAGGGGCCGCCCCAGAGGGGTCCCTAACCGTCCGGCCCGCTCGGCTTCCTGTCCTGTGCCTGATCCTGTCTCGGGACCTGTCCCATCTTCCGACCACGGCCCTCCGGCTTCCTCCGAGGATGAGGACGTTCACTCGGACCGTTCGGAGGAGTTCTAGCCCTCCTCCGGCTCCCCTCCTCCCGCCCGGCGTGGTGTTGCTCTTGGGACTTCTGGGGCCGTCCCTTGGGGGGGTTCTGTCATGAGCCCTCTCACTCCACCGGGTTACCACCTTAATTTGTTTCCACTATCTTCCACTCTGCTCACCTCCCTCTCTCTACTCAGCCTAACTAGCTCCACCTGTCCCTGCTCTGCTCGGCTCTAATTACTCTGCCAGCTGCGCTGCATTACCCACTAACCTCTCCCAGTATTTAAGGCCCTGTCTTTCAGCTCTCCGGTGTCAGATCGTCTGCAAAGCTCACACCCGGAACCTGTTTGCTCGCGCTTCTGGCTCACCCTGGTTTTGTGACCCCGGACCTGCCTGTTTTTTGGATACTCTTCTGCCTCAGGAGATCCAGACCTGCTTCTGCCATTACGACTCCTGACTACTCTTCAATCCCGGTAACTCTGACCAGCCTTCTGCCTTGCTACTACGTATTTTGGATTTCCCTTGAACTGTACTGCTGCCTGGTTTCATTCCGCCCTGTTGTGTCTGTGTCTCCCCCCAGGACTTCTGGACCACCCACCACCGGCTTCATAGGACGCATCGCTGCCACTGGGGGGGCACAGACCCAGCGCATTGGACGGGATCCCTGTTACCCCTGGAGCCTTCATTCACTCCCTACTTCCCTTTTCCCTTAAGTTTAATAAACTTTCTGGTGTGACGCAATTGTGGTCCTCTGGTCGTCTGTCTGAATCGTGACAAGTTGTTGCTGCTAAGGGTGGCCCAACCAGTTATTAGGTTGTAGGGGGCAATCACTTTTTCACACAGGGCCATGTGGGTTTGGATTTTGTTTTCTCTTAATAATAACAACCTTCATTTCAAAACTGCATTTTGTGTTTACTTGTGTTATCTTTGACTAATATTTAAATTTGTTTGATGATCTGAAACATTTAAGTGTGACAAACATGCAAACAAATAAGAAATCAGAAAGGGGGCAAACACTTTTTCACACCAATGTAAAACTGTAAGCTTCACTGTCCAAACACATATGGTGTGGACTATGTGTTCCTGGTAAACACATGTGGATCTGGTGAACAGTTATCATTTGTTGACCAACTACAGGAATACTGACCTCAGAGACTCCAGTTTACAGTGGGGATCTTCCAGTCCAGCAGAGAGCAGTCTGACTCCTGAGTCTCCTGGGTGATTGTAGCTCAGGTCCAGCTCTCTCAGGTGTGAGAGGTTTGACCACAGAGCTGAGACCAGAGAAGCACAGCCTTCCTCTGTGACTAGACAGCCTGACAGCCTGCAAATAGTCAAATCATATTAAAATCACACTGCTATTCTTTGGTGGTGAAAATAGTGGCAGTATATTTTTTCAACATTTTCAGATATATCAGTGTCCTGAAACCTGCCATATATATTCATAAATTAATGTATAATTATTAGAAATGACAAATTATCAAAGTATTGCTTGTAGAGAGAAAAATGTAAAGTACAAATATTTGAGTAGACTGACCAGAGCAGTTTAAAAAGCAGTATCAGTCAAAAGACAGACAGTGAGGTATCATATTTAGATTGTATTGAGTATACAGTCCACACCATATCTATTTTGACAGTGAAGCTAACATTTTAAATGTGGCTCTGTACTCCAGCATTTTGGATTTGAGATCAAATGTTTCATATGAGGTGACAGTATATAATGTCACCTTTTATTTGAGGGTATTTTTATACATATCTCTTTCACCGTTTAGAAAAATAAAAGCACTTTATGTATCTAGTCCCCCTATTTCAAGAAGTCATAAGTATACTGACCAATTCACCTATAGTGTATTAAAGTAGTCAAAAGTTTAGTATTTGTTCCCAAACTTGTTGGTTGCATTTGCAGTTTGTTTTGGTTGTGTTTTGGGTTATGATTTGTCCAATAGTAACTGAATGGTGGATGATGACTGGATTAATCTTCTGTCTAAGTGAGTAGATAACATGTTTCTAAACACTACTGAATGAATCCTGATAATGCCATGATTAAGAAAAATCATGAATGAATCATGAATAATAATGAGTGAGAAAGTTACAGAGGCTACAACAAAACATGCTAACCTCTCACCATTAACATCAAATAAAAGGTGACATTCTGTACTGTTGCCTAATATGAAACATTATATCTCAAATCCAAAATGATGGAGCACAGCACCAAATGTAAAACTGTAAGCTTCACTGTCCAAACACATATGGTGTGGACTATGTGTGCCTGGTAAACACATGTGGATCTGGTGAACAGTTATCACTTGTTGACCAACTACAGGAATACTGACCTCAGAGTCTCCAGTTTACAGTGGGGATTCCCCAGTCCAGCAGAGAGCAGCTTCACTCCTGAATTCTTCAGGTCATTGTTACTCAGATCCAGCTCTCTCAGGTGTGAGGGGTTTAACTTCAGAGCTGAGACCAGAGAAGCACAGCCTTCCTCTGTGACTAGACAGCCTGACAGCCTGCAAAGAGTCAAATCATATTAAAACCACACTGCTATTCATTGGTGTTGAGTCATTTTCTTTCTAAGTGAGTAGATAACATGTTTCTAAACACTACTAAAGTAATCCTGATGATGACATGATTGAGAAGGATCATGAATGAATCATGAATAATAATGGGTGAGAAAGTTACAGAGGCTACAACAAAACATGCTAACCTCTCACCATTACCTTCAAATAAAAGGTGACATTCTGTACTGTTGCCTAATATGAAACATTATATCTCAAATCCAAAATGCTGGAGCATAGCACCAAATGTAAAACTTTAAGCTTCACTGTCCAAACACATATGGTGTGGACTATGTGTGCCTGGTAAACACATGTGGATCTGGTGAACAGTTATCACTTGTTGACCAACTACAGGAATACTGACCTCAGAGTCTCCAGTTTACAGTGGGGATTCCCCAGTCCAGCAGAGAGCAGCTTCACTCCTGAATCCTTCAGGTCATTGTAGCTCAGGTCCAGCTCTCTCAGGTGTGAGGGGTTTGACTTCAGAGCTGAGACCAGAGAAGCACAGCCTTTCTCTGTGACTAGACAGCCTGACAGCCTGACAGAGAGATCATCATGATTTCACAAACACACTGTTAATTTAACACCAGTAGTGTAGAAGGACAATGGCAGATGCATTTGGTTTATTCTCTTAAACAACATATAGATTCATCTTCCGTCTCCTAGAATTGCATGGTCATATTGTTATACTAATGTGAACACCAATGCACTGATTCAGTAAGTTTTTCAATTTAATATTATACATTATATACATATTATAATACATATATTTCTCTAAACTGAATATTTATTCCTGATGATTAGTACTTAAATGTCATTTTATTTACTCACAGAGCAGCTCTGGAGGCTTTGACCACTGGCAGCAGCCTCAGAAGACCTTCCTCTGATCTGGAGTATTTCTTCAGGTCAAACACATCCAGCTCTTTTTCTGAAGTCAGCAACACAAAGACCAGAGCTGACCACTGTGCAGGTGACAGTTTGACTTCTGAGAGACTTCCTGATCTCAGGTAGCTTTGGATCTCCTCCACTAGAGAATGGTCATTCAGTTCATTCAGACAGTGGAACAGATTGATGCACCTCTCTGGAGAGGGATTCTCCCTGATCTTCTCCTTGATGTAGTTGACTGTTTCTTCATGGCTCTGTGAGCTGCTTCTTGTCTTTGTCAGTAGACCTCGTAAGTGCTTCTGATTGGACTCCAGTGAGAGGCCCAGAAGGAAGCGGAGGAACAGGTCCAGGTTTCCTGTCTCACTTTGTAAGGCTTTATCCACAGCACTCTTGTAGACAGTAACTTCAGTAACTTGCGGTTCGGCCATTAGATTCTCATTGTTGTTGATGAATGAGAGGAACACATATACAGCAGCCAGAAACTCCTGAATGCTCAGATGCACGAAGCAGTACACCTTGTCCTGGTACAGCACACATTCCTCTTTAAAGAGCTGTGTGCACAATCCTGAGTACATTGAGGCTTCATTGACATCAATGCCAGCCTCTTTCAGGTCCTCTTCATAGAAAATCAGATTGCCATGCACAAGCTGTTGAAAAGCCAGTTTTCCCAGTGACAGAATGCTCTCTTTATTCCAGTGTGGACCTGTCTCTTCTTTCCCAAGATACTTTTCATTCTTCTGTTTGGTATGAAACACCACAAGGTGTGAGTACATCTCAGTCAGAGTCTTGGGCATCTCTTCTCTCTTATGTTTCAGCATGTGTTCAAGGACTATTGCAGAAATCCAACAGAAGACTGGAATGTGGCACATGATGTGGAGGCTCCTTGATGTCTTTATGTGTGAGATGATTCTGCAGGCCAGGTCCTCATCACTGAATCTCTTCCTGAAGTACTCCTCCTTCTGTGGGTCATTGAACCCTCGTACCTCTGTCACCTGGTCAACACACACTGAAGGGATCTTATTGGCTGCTGCAGGTCGGGTAGTTATCCAGAGGAGAGCAGAGGGAAGCAGATTTCCCTTGATGAGATTTGTCAGCAGAGCATCCACTGAGGTTGACTTTGTGACGTCACAGCAGATCTTGTTCTTCTGGAAGTCTAGGGACAGTCGGCACTCATCCAGACCATCAAAGATGAACAGAACTTTGTACTTGTCGTAGTTGGAGATCCTTGATTCTTTGGTTTCTATTGAGAAGTGATTGAGAAGTTCAATCAAAGTGTGTTTTTCCTTTTTCATCAAATTCAGCTCCCGAAAAGTGAATGAAAATACAAATTGGACATCCTGATTTGCTTTTCCTTCAGCCCAGTCCAGAATGAACTTCTGCACAGAGACTGTTTTTCCAATGCCAGCGACTCCCTTTGTCAGCACAGTTCTGATAAGTTTGTCTTGTCCAGTTAAGGGTTTGAAGATGTCGTTACATTTGACTGCAGTCTCTGGTCTTGCTTGTTTCCTGGTTGTTGTCTCAATCTGTCTCAGCTCATGTTCATTATTGACCTCTCCTGTTCCACCCTCTGTGATGTAGAGCTCTGTGTAGATCTTATTGAGAAGTGTTGGGTTTCCTTCTTTAGTGATCCCCTCAAATACACGTTGAAACTTCTTCTTTAGATTAGATTTGAGTTCACGTTGGCAAATCACAGCATGCTCTTCTGAATAAAGAAATAACACAGAGGATATTAATATTACGTCTGATTTAATGCCTACAGTATTGTAAGTCTGTGTTATAAAGTTTAAAATGTAATCATGTATTCTCTTAACTGTCTGTATAAATGTGTAAATGTTTTCATAATGCATTACACACTGGTGTGACTGATTTATATCATTATTGGTATTATTGATGGCATTAATAATGTTCTCTCTCTCTCTCCTCTCTCTCTCCTCTTCTCTCTGTCTAAATTAATCACCACAACACATCCCTACTGCTCCTTGATGAGGTCACTAGTTGTTGTGTTAAGGCTGCTACAATATCATTTAGTTACACAGCTACTTTAGCTGTACTTTAGCTACAGCTTTTAAATGTTCTAAAACAGCATTCAACATGAGGCAGACAGCTCTTACTTTTCTCCAGTGTGTCAGCAAGCTCCTTCTGGTTCATTTTCCTCAGGACGTGCAGTGTGATCTTCAGAGCCCCCTCTCTGGCACTGCTCTCCTGCTTCTCATCTTCAGCATCCACCACTTCCTTATCCTGCGTCTGACTCTCAAAGCCTTCTGGGAGTTCTGGACTAAGAATCCTCTTGAACATCTTCAGCTCGTTCTTCACAAATGTCATAATATTCTCTTCAAGCAACTGAAATAAATCAAGTAAATCAGTTAAGCAAGAGACTAAATGCTTTCTCATTAACACATGAATGAATGATTGACAGATCAACTTTACTTGAGGTAAACGAAAACAAATGTACATAACAGGACCACATACACTGAATATGGAGGCCAGGTCTGTTTGATGACTCTGGGAAGACTGACCACTGAGAATCTCTGACTCTGATCTCTCCTGTTGGTTTCTGGGGACAAAACATCAGATTACATTTCCTCATCCAGGGAGTACACACACACACACACACACACACACACACACACACACACACACACAAGGGAGGGAATGTTGTGTTTGTTTAATATTGTTTTAGGACTATGAAAATGGAAAAAAGGTTTAGCCTATGGATTTTGAAAACAACAAAAATAAATGGGAAAATGGGAGAGGAGAAATTACTAGAGACAGTGTTGTTTAACTCACTGACCATGACCCATGAGTTCTTCTTACCTTTGTTCAGAAGAAAAGTCTCCCTCTCTGAAGTTTAGAGGTTTATCCATAGATATAGGACGATTCATAGACCGGTCACTCTTCATGGACACACAGCTGGGTACAGGGGAGGCTGGTCTCTCCTGCTTGATTGGACTTCAACACAACAGAGACAAACATTACATCTCTCATCTTCTTTGAGCTCAGATGGGGAAACATAAGATGAGTTTCATTCAAAAACGCTATAAATCCATTTTCAGAAATGTTCGTCAATTAGCTTTTATTGTTTCAAGAAATTATGAAAGAGATACGTGTGTTTTTTCACTTGCTAATCATGGCATGGGGTTGTTCAATGACAGACATGTATTTGTTTAAAATCTATCACTTGATGGTTTCATTTCAGAGAGACAAATAATCATGTTTTTATTGCAAAATGCTACATATCTGCCTCACTCTCAGAGAAATAAGTAGTACTGCTAGGTTTTACACAGTAATAGTATATATCTGCCTAACTCTCAGAGAAATAAGTAGTACTGCTAGGTTTTACACAGTAATAATATATATCTGTCTCACTCTCAGAGAAATAAGTAGTACTGCTAGGTTTTACACAGTCAAATGTGACCGACCGGCTCGATTTAGTCTTATGTAGCAAAATTTCATTGAAAATTGTGTTTTTTTACATTGCATAAAAATAGAGACTCAGCTAGAAAAAGGTATATCATACACTATAGATGAGGAACAATGGGAAAGTAATTCTGCTTTGAAAGATGATAAACTTGTAACCTCAATTTTGAGAAAATGGTCATTGAATGTTTTGGTTCACCTACTGGAGAGCTCTTCTTTATCTACAGTGGCAGATAATGTCACCCATCTAAATAGATAGTTTTTTAAATATAATAATAATAATATGCCATTTAGCAGACGCTTTTATCCAAAGCGACTTACAGTCATGCGTGCATATATTTTTTTTTTTTTTTTTTGTGTATGGGTGGTCCCGGGGATCGAACCCACTACCTTGGCGTTACAAGCACCGTGCTCTACCAGCTGAGCTACAGAGGACCACAACATATATAGTTAACTAAATGTATGGTGTTTTTGGTTCATGTCAGTTTCATTGTTTGTTATGCTATAAATGGTTATTTTATGGTTGTAAGTGGTAAAATGAACTAGAAAATGTCAGATTTTGCAATTCTGAGTAATTACTACTTTAGTAAGGATATACTTTATTCAGTACTACTGCAGTTGCTAAATAATTCCAATAGATGGCAGCATAAGACCATGAATGACATTTCAGAAGATCAGTTAAGTTTTCTCCCTGGATACACCACCACTCCCCCTCACAGGAAAACTCCTGCACACGCTTTTTACTGTCCCTTTCCACACTGCTAACGCAAGAGGAACGACTGAAAAAGCATTTAACAGATTACTGTGAAATAATATAATGATGATTCATGTTTATTATTACCTGTTTTTATGCTCATGTTTTGAATTTATACTTGATTACTATAACGATTATCAATAAGCCTGAACATTAATTGAGTCACCTCTGGTCGAGAAAAACGTATTTTCCTAGTACATTAATTGTCAAATTCATCAACCAGGAGCGAGCACTCTGCCTTCTAGCACAAGCGAGGGGCATGTTGAGGTACATTTGCTAACTGGGAGGGTTGCATGATGTAATTTATTGGCGGGCTGGAAGACGCACTCTTGTCTTGTCTATTCCGAGGTTGTTTAATCGCAATATTAGATATTTAAAAATGCATGTATACTAGGGTTGAGGTTGCAGCCTATTGGCACTAGGTAGTTGTGGGATCTGGTTCCGTGTTTAGAGGCTTGTTGTGTGTTTAGCCTTAGGACTTCACGTTTCGTTGGTTTGTTGTTTTGTTCGTGTGTTTATCGGTTTAATAAACATGTACGCATTTCACGCTGCGCCTTGGTCTGACCCGTCCTTAAACGTCCGTGACAGAAGATCCCACCAAACACGGACCAAGCCGCGTGCCCAGGAGCAGAAAGCCTGGACATGGGAGGAGATCCTGGACGGAAAGGGATCCTGCACATGGGAGGAGATTCAGGCTGGGATGGATCGCCGTCCTTGGGAGGAGACAGTGGAGGCCCGGTATAGAGAGGAGCAACGGCAACACAGAAGGCGCCGGCCGAGGAAGAAACCTGAGAAGCAGCCCCAAGAAACATTTTTGGGGGGGCTAAAGGGGTGGTCGGGGAGCGAGAGAGAGGAGCCCCGACCACTGCACCCGGTGGATTTCCAGATTGAGTCCCTACGACCATGGGAAGAAGAGTGGGAACAGTTTTATACTAAGGAGTCGGAGGATGATGACGACGATGAGTTTCTGTTCCCTAACTCGTGGGGGCTCCCGGAGTTGTCCTCACTGGAGGAGGAGTGCCGAGAGAGAGAGAGGGATTGGATCTTCAGGGTAAGAGAGGAGGCCACCACATTACGGGGCCTTATAGCTAGAGTAGAGCGGGATCATCCATTCAAGAGGAGGCACTGCAGGAGGCTCGTAGGGAGAAGAAGGAAGTTGATGTACGGAGAGAGGAGCTGGTTAGGCAACATAAGGAGCGTGGGTTAATAGAGGAACCCAGGTATGCGGAGATAGCCAGCACACGTGTCGTGCGAAAGTGGGCAGCCAGCCAGGACGGGTTGTGCCAGCTCTCCGCTCCAGACCTCCAGTCCGCCTCCACAGTCCGGCCCGGCCTGTTCCTGCTCCCCACACCAAGCCAGTGGTGCGTGTTCCCAGTCCGGCCCGGCCCGTTCCTGCTCCTCGTACCATGCCAGTGGTGCGTGTTCCCAGTCCGGCCCGGCCTGTTCCTGCTCCTCGCACCAAGCTAGTAGTGCGTGTTCCCAGTCCGGCCCGGCCTGTGCCTGCTCCTCGCACCAAGCCAGTGGTGCGTGTCGCCAGTCCAGCCCAGCCTGTTCCTGCTCCTCGCACCAAGCCAGTGGTGCGTGTGTCCAGTCCGGCACGGCCCGTGCCCGTTCCACCGGTGCCTGGTCCAGCACCGGTCAGCGGCTCCACTCCGGAGCCAGAGCAGTCTGCTCCGCCGGGGTCCAGTCCAGCTCCGGTCAGCGGCTCCACTCCGGAGCCAGAGCAGTCCGCTCCACCGCCCACCCGGACCGTACCCTGTTATGTAAAGGTTGTGCGGTCAGAGTCTGGGGGGTACTGTCACGCCCTGACTCAGGGGACTCTTATATGTTGAGTCAGGGTGTGGATATTCTATGTTGTATTTTCTATATTTGTGATCTAGGTTTTGTAGTTCTATGTTTGGCCGGGTGTGATTCCCAATCAGAGACAGGTGTCGCTCGTTGTCTCTGATTGGGGATCATACTTAGGCAGCCTATTGGCACTAGGTAGTTCTGGGATCTGGTTCCGTGTTTAGAGGCTTGTTGTGTGTTTAGCCTTAGGACTTCACGTTTCGTTGTTTTGTTCGTGTGTTTATCGGTTTAATAAACATGTACGCATTTCACGCTGCGCCTTGGTCTGACCCGTCCTTAAACGAACGTGACATTGTTAGGGTTTATAAGCAAAAAACAGTATGGGTTTATAGCACTCTTGCTCCTCCTTGTGGCCGTATGTGGGTACTACAGAACTCTCTCATGACACTTGCTAGGCTCATAATCTGAGGTAACAACTGCATCAGTAATACAAATCCATTAGCTAGACCACCCGATTAGACAACAATCACCCCATTATACCCATTTGGTTTGCAACTCAGTGAACCTGCGCAGCATTCGCTCATTTTGATGCCTACGAACGAAGATTTCGATGCATATCAAATTACCCAGCAGCCATTTAGAAACAACAAGTCGTCCAATTTTTGTGTGGGACTGGGAATAGAACGTTCTGAAGGCGAGTCGGTGTCACAGAGCTCAATAGAACTAATAGGAACTGGTAGGGTGAAAAATGCCCAAACATAAGGCTTGTTTTTTCGCGATTACTTCATAACCAGGGACAGAAGGTAATATTATGAAACTGGGCTCCATGGCGGATGCAATTAACTAGTTTTTATCAGAAATAAACGTTGTAAAAAAGGTAACTTGAGGCGCCCCGAAAATAATATTCAAAAGTTCAGTCCTTGGACACAGAGGGGTTAAACACTAAAGTTACCGTCCATCTAGTGAAGAGGAGTGTAACAAACTCCGTCGCTGTTCCCCAAGATCACCTCAGTCCACTTTGCGCGTAACTGGACAATATGCTTGGCGCCAAACCGTACGTGGACGCGGACAGATCTGTACGGGGACGCGGACAGTTCCTGAACGCGGACATGAGCAGAGCAACCCAATAAACTAAACAGTCTTTACAGTGGCTTACATTAGTAATATTATTTTATTTATTTTTTATATGTAAAACAAACATTCAAAGTTTTTTTTATAACAATATTTTGAGATCTGGGCCCATATCCACAAAGTATCTCAGAGTAGAAAATTGGTCGTATAAGTGCTGAGAATTAAGACATTTTACTCTTATGGGTATAAATGAATGCATAGCATTTTGTCTTCGGTTTGGCAGATTAACTCATGCTTATTTCTGAAGATAAACTCAGGTTTTCATCAGCGGCTAAAGGAGTTGGAGCAGTGGCAGGAGTTGGACCTATGGCAGAAAGGTGGCTGGTTCGAATCACGGGCCGGGCGCTGGAAATAACAGGGCTGCTGGGTTCACATCCTCAAAACATTCACCTTTCGTTGATCAGAACTCCAGAGGTTCTTCTTCACTGAACCCAAAAATATATCTAACTTTTAGTAGTTCCATATATTAAGGAAGTGATAGAAGCCTTTTTGGTTCTATAAGGAACCTTCTTTTCTAAGTGTATAATGAACACGTTTTTCTTTTGATTATTTATCTACCTACATCATGTTACTTCAAGTTATCCCTTTGGAGCGCAACATCACGTTGTTAAAAATTGAATCATAAATTGGCCATGGCTATAAATTGGGCAATTGAAGGCATCTAGGGCGAAATATGTGTTCGATGAAAATGAACATTGTATGCAAAGTTGTAGGCAACATTATTGACAAGGGACCCTGATGCCTACGATGCCAAAGCTATTTAGAGTTGTTAATTGGGTGTGAAGAGTGTGTTGGTATAATGGTAATATTGTCAAAATTCTGCTTGTAACAACCATCAGAATTGGTTAAAGAAATATGCATTCCATTATATTAGGCAATAATGAAGAGTAGGCAAAGTGGTCGTGTCGTGAAAATTCTCTCAAATGTCTTCCATTGCAACGAGTCCAGTCAGGGTGCTGCAGAACCCCTGCACTACCTCCGCTGACCCCGGATTGAGAACTCCTGATTTAGCAGACACTCTAATCCAGAGTGATTTACAGTAAGTGCATTCATCTTAAGATAGCTATTTACTTTAGAAATAAACTTAATAAATTCTTCATAAAATTGTCATCTCACCTCTTAGCTTTGGTGTCATGTTCCCCAGAGAGACGCATTTTAGAGGCAGGGCCCCCCTCCTCTCTCTCCCCAGAGAGACTCATTTTAGAGGCAGGGCCCCCCTCCTCTCTCTCCCCAGAGAGACTCATTTTAGACCACTGACCCCTAAACAGAGATGCAGCATGTTGGTTGTGGTGAACACAGTGACAACTCATTCTAGAATGTAAATTGTTCTATTTTACTCATGATCTCTTAGAAATAAAACATTTACTAACAGACATATCCAAACAGTCGGGTGATTTAATTTAATCACATGAACATTATTACATTCCTCAACAATAAATAAAACATTGTCTCTCAAACAGAAGAAGGAACTAACAAAGAGTCACTAACAACAACCAAAACGAAACAGGTGGTTTTAGGAGGGGTTCTGAAAGACACTCATGGGGGTGTCCACTAGTGATGGGAATCAGAGGCTTTCTGAACGCTTTGGGGCTTTCACCAAATTGTGCCGAAAATGCCATTGATAGATTTGAGTGCTAATAAACAACATTTAGTTAGAATGTGGGGTTCGCTTTTTGCCTCCAGGTTCACTACGTTTTGAAAAACGATGCATATGTGACTTTCAACGTGGCACCGTCATAGGATGCCACCTTTCCAACAAGTCAGTTCGTCAAATTCCTGCCCTGCTAGAGCTGCATGTTTGTTGATTTATGTAATGGCATATATTTTAATGCTTTATGTTATGTATTTTATCTATTGAAATATAATTTTGATTTAGTTTAAAATTTAGTTTTATGGTCATTTATTATGTTTTCCAGAATCTCCAACCAAACTCTGAGATCAGTCTCTCCAGTACCAAGTCATCTGTCCATGAAGAGTGACATCTCTATGGATCATCCTATACATTTTAGTGATAAATCAGGGACCTTTGACCCCAGGTAAGTTACTGGTCAGAATTGATGATATTACTATTGAAGAGGAGAATCTTCTAGATCTGAAAACAGATGTATTTTGTGTATCTGAGCATATCATTTGTTGTTTATGTTACATATTTTAATACACTGAGTGTACAATATTTTCCACAACATTTCCAACGGAGACCATCAGGTTGGTAAGTCATCATACTGTAGCTCAAACCTACTGTGATAACGACCTAACTTTATAATAGTTCATAGCCTACCTAGCAGAATCTGCCCGTCTTTCTTTCAAAATCAACACATTTATCCGTCTTCTAATGCAGTGGTGTAAAGCACTTAAGTAAAAATACGTTAAAGTATCTGTACTTTACTATTTATATTTTTAACAACTTTTACTTTTAGGTCACTACATTCATAAAGAAAATGATGTACTTTTTACTCCATAAATTTCCCTGACACCCAAAAGTACTTGTTACATTCAGAAAATTGTCCAATTCACACTTATCAAGAGAACATCCCTACTGCCTCTGATCTGGCAGACTCACTAAACACAAATGCGTTTTTTAAATGATGTCTGAGTGTTGGAATGTGACCCTGGCTATCCGTAAATGAAAATAACAAGAAAAATTGTGTCGTCTGGTTTGCTTCATATAAGTAATTTTAATTTAAATTATTCCTACTTTACTTTAGCAATTACATTTACTTTTGATACTTAAATATATTTAAAATCAAATACTTTTAGACTTTTACTCAAGTAGTATTTTACTGAGTGACTTTCACTTTTACCTGAGTCATTTTCTATTAAGGAATCTTTACTTTTTACACCACTGTTCTAATGTTCCCGAGACATATGCGCCACAGTTTGAACAGACATTTTGTAACTGCGTAGGCTACAAAGTTACTTTCAATTTCAAATAAGGAAATAAACTGGCTAAATTAGTTTTGCATTGGCCGGCTCCCCGGTTGAGCAGAGTTTGCATGTTTTAGAGCATTCCATTGGTCATTAAATTAAATGTCCACCAGGTTTAGCTGTGCTTTTTTCCCTCCAAAATGTGAATTACTGTAGGCCTATAATAATTGTAAACAGGCCTACAAATCCAAAAGGTTTTAATTTGAGAATGTTCATTTGTATGCCTCAAATATTAAACTGTCTTCAAATATCTGATGATTAGTTGAATCAGGTGTGTAAATGCTGGGCAAGAACAAAATGATTGAGAAACCCTGAGATAAACATCAAACCCTATCATTTAAAAGCTCCTCCACCATCTTTACCAGACGTTTGACTGATAACATGTGATAACACTTTGAAAACTGCTGTCTGTCAGGAACTAAGCTCAAGTAGCAGTTCTACTAACTAGTAATATCTCATTCCAGGTATTCATTCACATGCTCTGTCCTTTAGAATATATTATTATTCAGAAATACTCACTTTATTTTTTTGTTCTCTCCATATAGCGTTTTCTGCTCTGTCGTCTCAAAATGGATCCTGTACAAAAGAACAACTTTACTTTCTGTTTCAGCTCAACCGTCTCCCCTTCCTGATAATAAAGTGTTTTATTGGTATCTTCCACTAGATGGCAGTAAACACCTGCTGTAACTAGACTACGACTATGTGTTCGGTTTCATACATGCAGTTTCCCAGAGGAGGAGTGCTGAACTAGGATCAGGTCCCCCCTGTCCATCTAATCTGTTTCATTATGATCTAAAAGGCTAAACTGATCCCAGATCAGTACTCCAACTCTTTATGAATACTGTCACAGGTGACTCCTCAAGATGAGGCTCATGATTTATAAGTTATATTCCTTAAGAGTCAATTAATATCATTAATTGAACTGCTTTGCCATGAACATATCTGTGATGTCTTAACTTAAAATGTGCTATATAGACTTTATGGTCATTTAAATGGGGTTGAACATTCATCCCATCAGATTGTGTAAAGGATTTTATGAGTTCAGAAAAATACTGACTTGGAAGCATCTCTCTGACCTCACCCTGCTGAAACACACCCACATAGCTACAGTTATATGCTTGTCAGGTTTTATGTTTGTTGCTTCATGTAATGGCATATATTTTAATGCTTCATGTAATGTATTTTATCCATTGAAATATAATTTTGATATAGTTTAAAATGTAGTTTCATGGTCATGTATTATGTTTTCCAGAATCTCCAACCAAACTCTGAGATCAGTCTCTCCAGTACCCAGTCATCTGTCCATGAAGAGTGACATCTCTATGGATCATCCTATACATTTTAGTGATAAATCAGGGACCTTTGACCCCAGGTAAGTTACTGGTCAGAATTGATGATATTACTATTGAAGAGGAGAATCTTCTAGATCTGAAACCAGATGTATTTTGTGTATCTGAGCATATCATTTGTTGTTTATGTTACATATTTTAATACACTGAGTGTACAACATTTTCCACAACATTTCCAACGGAGACGATCAGGTTGGTAAGTCATCATACTGTAGCTCAAACCTACTGTGATGACGACCTAACTTATAATAGTTTGTAGCCTACCTAGCAGAATCTGCCCATCTTTCTTTCAAAATCAACACATTTATCCGTCTTCTAATGCAGTGGTGTAAAGTACATAAGTAAAAATACTTGAAAGTACTACTTAGGTCGTTTTTTTTAGGTATCTGTACTTTACTATTAATATTTTTAACAACTTTTACTTTTACTTCACTACATTCATAAAGAAAATTATGTACTTTTTTACTCCCATACATTTTCCCTGACACCCAAAAGTACTCAAAAAATTGTCCAATTCCCACTTATCAAGAGAACATCGCTGGTCATCCCTATTGCCTCTGATCTGGCAGACTCACTAAACACATGCTTCCTTTGTAAATGATAAAAATTCTGTCTGAGTGTTGGAAAGTGACCCTGGCTATCCATAAATGAAAATAACAAGAAAAATTGTGCCGTCTGGTTTGCTTTATATAAGGAATTTTAATTTGAATTATTCCTACTTTACTTTTACTTTTGATACTTAAGTATATTTTAGCAATTACATTTACTTTTGATACTTAAGTATATTTAAAATCAAATACTTTTAGACTTTTACTCAAGTAGTATTTTACTGGGTGCCTTTCACTTTTACTTGAGTCATTTTCTATTAAGGTATCTTTACTTTTTCCACCACTGTTCTAATGTTCCATATGCGCCACAGTTTGAACAGACATTTTGTAACTGCGTAGGCTACAAAGTCACTTTCAATTCCAAATAAGGAAATGAAGTTATAACGGTGACTGGGTGAATTAGTTTTCCATTGGCCGGCTCCCGGGTGAGCAGAGTTGGCACGTTTTTAGACCATTCCATTGGTCCTTAATTAAATATCCACCCACCCGTAGCACCGGGCCATGCAAAGCGAACAGTACCACTGTAGCAGGGCACTGAGACAGAGTTCTGAACCCAGAGGCGTTTAGACTTCAGGGAACGCTTCAAGGTGTCTCCCCTTTACAACAGTAACCAGAGGCTGGCGCTAACAGTCAGTTGCATGCCACAGCAGTAACTCATGACATTGTACCGAATCTTGCTTCAGTTTTTTTTTCTTATAGTCCTTCTTCAAGACATTTCTCTTACATTATTTTTGATAGACATATAATTTACTCTAAACCAGTTTTAGCTGTGTTTTTTCCCTCCAAAATGTGATTTACTGTAGACCTTTAATAATTGTAAACAGGCCTACAAATCCAAAATGTTTTAATTTGAGAATGTTCATTTTGTATGCCTCAAATATTCAACTGTCTTCAAATATTTGATGATTAGTTGAATCAGGTGTGTAAATGCTGGGCAAGAACAAAAGGATTGAGAAACCCTGAGATAAACATAAAACCCTATCATTTAAAAGCTCCTCCACCATCTTTACCAGACGTTTGACTGATAACATGTGATAACACTTTGAAAACTGCTGTCTGTCAGCAACTAAGCTCAAGTAGCAGTTCTACTAACTAGTAATATCTCATTCCAGGTATTCATTCTCTCACTCTGTCCGTTAGAATAGATTATTGTTCAGAAATACTTAGAAATACTCACTTTATTTTTTAGTTCTCTCCATATAGCGTTTTCTGCTCTGTCGTCTTAAAATGGATCCTGTTCAAAAGAACAACTTTACTTCCTTTTTCAGCTCAACCGTCTCCCCATCCTGATAATAAAGTGTTTTATTGGTATCTTCACTAGATGGCAGTAAACACCTGCTGTAACTAGACTACGACTATGTGTTCGGTTTCATACATGCAGTTTCCCAGAGGAGGAGTGCTGATCTAGGATCAGGTCCCCCCTGTCCATTTAATCTGTTTCATTATGATCTAAAAGGCTAAACTGATCCCAGATCAGTACTCCTACTCTTTATGAATACTGTCACAGGTGACTCCTCAAGATGAGGCTCATGATTTATAAGTTATATTCTTTAAGAGTCAATTAATATCGTTAATTGAACTGCTTTGCCATGAACAGATCTGTGACGTCTTAACTTAAAGGTGCTATATAGACTTTATGGTCATTTAAATGGGGTTGAACATTCATCCCATCAGATTGTGTAAAGGATTTTATGAGTTCTGAAAAATACTGACTTGGAAGCATCTCTATGATCTCACCCTGCTGAAACACACCCAAGTAAAGACCACATAGCTACAGTTATATGCTTTTCTGTTTTTACCCACTTTTACAGCCAATGTGTGCACTGGCATCCATATGAATCAGTGGAAAATACAGACTAGTTAGCCATCTCCCAATAGATGGACCCCACGCAGAACTTTCAGCAATGCAGCATCTTCAGTAAGCGAGTATTCCAGACACTCTCTTTTTATGAACCAGTTGCTATTAAATGAAGGTTTTTGGACAGAAAACCTGCGGCTACGGTAAGATTCTAGGCTAATCTGGGCTGGCACCTCTGTTCCAAGATAGTCGGGAACAGTCGGAGGTGGAGGGGGCTGTGGAGCCATTATCCTGGCGGTGCTTGTGGAAGGGTGGGTAGGCTCTGCACGGAGCTAACTGGGCTCGGCAGCATCATCACTGTTGGGCTTGCCGGCGGCCTCGCTGGTTTGATGATGCTGCTGCTGCTCATCACTCTCCTTTGGCTTTGTTTGGCTACTTTTTGTCCATTGTCTGAAGAAGCCTATTGTGGTGAAACGTCAGGAGTACGTTTTTTTTTTTTAGAAACTTTTAAATGAGCCATATGGATGCTAACTGGGTACTCAGGTAAAACTAGACAAATACCCCTTTTTATTTTGGTATTTTGGGGACCAAATAAAGGTATACCAACAGTGGACAATTCAAAGCAAAAGCATGGAGCTCCAACTCTCTAGTGGAGAATAGAGGGAGTTTTCCCCTTGGAGAATCCAGAGTGGCTCACTGAAGAAAAATATATTGGAGAATAACAACAATCTCAATCTGAAGCTTTAAAGAAAAAAGGGGAATTCTTCTGAAAATCAGGAACACCATTCTTCCTCCTGCCCCACATATTGTCCCTGTATGAATATTAGTTGGCATCTAATTGAAGAACATACTGCTTTATAGATCCCAGCCTGACAAACAATTGTTTGGGCCTTACTTTGAGCACTTTGCACTGTGCCTCCATTGAGTCTCCATGTGTCAAGCAGTACAGAGAAACGCCCTCTAGATGACAGCAGAGGCCTGCTCTTGGATCTACCCTGTCTAACCACCAGTTAAGTGACCTTGTTCCATCAATATGTCCATACTACTTCACAACCGATTTGAGGCCTTGACCAGCAATGTCCCATTGGGCTCAACCAAGCCGAGTGAGGTTCTAGAAAGAGGACTGACTTTCATACCAACTCCTAAACAGGTGGACTAGGGGAGCTCCGGAGGGATCTACACTTCTATCATAGAAGATTGAAGTTATTAGATCATTTTGATTATGAAACACATTTTCCTCATATACTATTTCCAA
Source organism: Coregonus clupeaformis (assembly GCF_020615455.1). Lineage (NCBI taxonomy): Eukaryota > Metazoa > Chordata > Actinopteri > Salmoniformes > Salmonidae > Coregonus > Coregonus clupeaformis. The sequence goes on from NW_025533645.1 coordinate 451,346, forward strand.
ACCCCTCACATTGGGAACCTCAGTTGGAGTCAGTGTCAGAAACTATACAGACTGTTATACGTAGGGATGTGGCTTCCTTTTCACAATTCAGAACCAGACCTGTATATCAGCTTAACCTTACACATTTTTCAAAAAATCAAGCTCTAGAAACATTGAACATCAATCAGAATATAGTGATTAAACCAGCAGATAAGGGGGCTCAGATTGTTGTAATGGATAAAGTGAATATCTTCTTGAAGCCAATAGACAATAGGATAATGGTAAACACTATGTTCCATTGTCACACTCAACACAACCGGAAAACACAAAGATTAATCCAGGAGATAGTGAGTAAACTATATGAGGATAAGTACATTACAGATAAACAGATGGTCTATCTTTTTGGGGCAGATTCTCCAAGGCCTAGGCAGTTTTACTTACTGCCTAAAATACATATCTCCTGAGACGTTGGCGGTTCCCTGCGGCTGACCAATAGTAAGTGATTGTGTCTCAGAATCTTCCTGTATTGCTGATTATATTGACTTTTATATCAACCCTCTATCCCAGAAACACCCCAGGTATGTTAAGGATAGTTATGAATGCAGGGTTATTTTTTATTACTATTGTATTACTCTTTATAGTAACTTAGCTACTGACTTGTTCTATTGTTGTTATCAAGAGGTTAACCTGCTAGTCAGCATTTCATTGCACTGTTAACTCCATGTATATGACAAATAAACCAACTTGAACTTAGAAGGGAAGGGGGAGGACAGCCAGAAAGGGGAGGGAAAAGATGGCCAGCTGGAAATTACAGTATGTCCTCAAATGTTCTGTCATCTAAACATCTCACATTAGCTGGAAGAACTGACAAATGAAATGAATCATAGAGGTCTTATAACTTATTCCATTCTACAGGTCCATTGTTTTGTCTCATGTCTCTGTATATTCATATACTGTACATAAGCAAGTGGCTAGGTTATTATTTTTAAACTGTGATGTAACTGAACATCCACTAGGTGGAGCCAGTGGTCCACTCTTGATTAGAGCCTTGCTTTGGCATGTCATTTTATGGTTCTGAGATACTTCGAGACATTTCACATAAAATTGAAATTTGTTTGGTAAAAACAGTAGGATAAATACATATGTAGGTATATATATATATATATATATATAATATTATACTAACATTCTAGATACACACACACACACACACAATCCAGTGACTAGTATTTTTTATGTAACTGTGGGGTAACGGTACATCCACTAGGTGAAGCCAGTGGTCCACTCTTGATTAGAGACTTGGTTTCCCATGCAATTTCATGGGTTCTGACATACCTTGAGACGTCACATAAAATTGACATTTGTTTGGTATAAACAGTAGGATATATACATATGTAGGTAGAGTCCATTCTCGTTTAAAAAAATCAATAACACAACATCTCATTCATTATATACTATATAATTTTATACAATACATTATTAAAAACATCCATTTAAAATATCTAACATAAATAAATATATATATATATATATATATATATATATATATATATATATATATATATATATATATATATATATATATATATATATATATATATATATATGCATAGTTAGATGTAGAAGCCTTCATCATATTGAAAATTCAACTCACCTTCAAAATGCTCCATGAGGAATAAATGATTCAAGGAGTCTCTTTAAGATGTATTTCTTCAGGCCTTCTGGTCCTCTGGGTCTTTTTTCTTGGTTGACTGAGACATCCCACGGATGCTCTTTTATGGGGTCAAATGGATCTGTTTAGGTCAAATGGATCTGTTTAGGTCAGCAGTAAAACGGGACATCTTTAAGAATACAATTACCTTTTTTGTTTTTAATTGACTGAGACATCCCCCCCGAGAGCTATTTTTAAAAGGTTAAAGGTTAAACAGGTTTAAGAAAACAGTTTCAAAGACACTTGGGGGACCCCATGTGTACATATAGTTCCCTTGTGTGTAAGGGACCCCCTAGATGAGCAAACTGTTGACCATTCAAATATAGATAGCTGAGAACTCTAAAAGGGTAAGAGAGAGAGAGAGAGAGAGAGAGAGAGAGAGAGAGAGAGAGAGAGAGAGAGAGAGAGAGAGAGAGAGAGAGGAGAGAGAGAGAGAGAGAGAGAGAGAGAGAGAGAGAGAGAGAGAGAGATAGATAGATAGATAGATAGGATAGATAGATAGATAGATAGATAGATAGATAGATAGATAGATAGATAGATAGATAGATAGATAGATAGATAGATAGATAGATAGATAGATAGATAGATAGATAGATAGATAGATAGATAGATAGATAGATAGATAGATAGATAGATAGATAGATAGATAGATAGATAGATAGATAGATAGATAGATAGATAAGATAGATAGATAGGATAGATAGATAGATAGATAGATAGATAGATAGATAGATAGATAGATAGATGATAGATAGATAGATAGATAGATAGATAGATAGATAGATAGATAGATAGATAGATAGATAGATAGATAGATAGATAGATAGATAGATAGATAGATAGATAGATAGATAGATAGATAGATAGATAGATAGATAGATAGATAGATAGATGATGATAGATAGATAGATAGATAGATAGATAGATAGGGATGGATAGATAGATAGATAGATAGATAGATAGATAGATAGATAGATAGATAGATAATTAGATAGATAGATAGATAGATAGATAGATATATAGATAGATAGATAGATAGATAGATAGATAGATAGATAGATAGATAGATAGATAGATAGATAGATAGTGTTGATTTTAAATATAAACATTAACAGTCCACAAAAATGGTGTGTAAAACATTATGTTGGCTTGGCTGATAAAAAGGGTAGATTGAATTTCTCTTGGCAGTTGTGGCTCCCAGGTCTACAGCCAATCAAGGACTAGCTACCCATCCCCCACTGCTGCTCTCACCCCCCACCCCCCACCCCATCCCCTGACATGCTGGACTCTCAGGTTCTGTTCAATAAAGTGCAGCACAGCACAGTACAGTACAACTTTATTAGTCCATGTTACAGGGAACAAAGGGAATTTGTCTTTCTGAAAGGGGTTGGTCACAGATCTGCCAGTTCAGATCAAATCCCACGTTGTGTTGTCTGGCTCAGGACTCAAACCAGTGACCTTTCAGTTACTGGACTAATTCTCTAACTTCCACCTCCTAACACTTCTAGCATGGGCTTCCTAGGCAAAGTTCCTTTTACACTATCCCATGTGTGGAGAAAACACGAGTCTGTCTCATGATCTGGTAATGAGGTAGTCCTGCCTTCAACTTCAAAATCAGTGTCACCCTCAGGTCAAGAGGGCATTACCTCTTGGTCTAATGGTCAAGACACTGTTTTTTCCCATGGGACACCTGGGTACCTGGGTACAGATCCCGCCCATGAAATGTGCACACCTCTCCCAAGGCACCATTCCACTGCTTCCACCAATGTCGTGTTTTTTGCAAACAGCAACGGTGTAATGCCCCTTTCGTCTCAAACCCGGGTCTCCCTGCCCGTAGGCAAACAAATATATTGTAGTGAATTCAGGGGGTAGCCCCAAACAGGTTTGAACCTGGGTCCATCAACTGTCAAACCAACACCTTAGCGTGTTAGGGTTCTCAAATGAACCTAGTAAAACTCAAGGACGTTTAGTAAAGCTCAAACCAAGTTTATTCACCCATTGGATCATACAGCTGCATAAGACAAAGAACATATTCACACAAGCACTGGTATTTAACCCTTTCTCCTATGCTGAGCCCCTCCTTCCACATCTGAACAGCCAATACACATCTGTTGCTATCCAGAAGATTAGTGATACATGTTCTTCCTCACTTCATCTAACCTGACCTCTGCCCAAATTGCTCACTCCTCCCCAACTCACGGCTGTCATGTTGACTTGTACCAGACTGTGTCTCTTCTCCTCCAATAGGATCCCTGATGACTAACAATAACATATCCTGACAGGGCTTGCTGCTATTCCAGTTTCAACTGTTCTGCCTGCGGCTACGAAACCCCTACCTGTCCCAGACCTGCTGTTTTCAACTCCTAAATGATCGGCTATGAAAAGCCAACTAGAGAGACCTGAGCCCCAGGACCATACGTCGGGACTACCGGCCGTGGTGACTCTTGCTGTCCCCAGTCCGCCTGGCCTTGCTGCTATTCCAGTTTAAACTGTTCTGCCTGCGGTTATGGAACCCCTACCTGTCCCAGACCTGCTGTTTTAAACTCTAATGATCGGCTATGAAAAGCCAACTGAGATTTATTCCTGATTATTATTTGACCATGCTTGTCACTTATGAACATTTTTGAACATCTTGGCATGGTTTCTGTTATAATCTCTCCACCCGGCTTACAGCCAGAAGAGAGGACTGGCCACCCTCATAGCCTGGGTTCCTCTCTAGGTTTCTTCCTAGGTTTTGCCTTTCTGAGGAGTTTTTCCTAGCCACCGTGCTTCTACACCTGCATTACTAGCTGTTTGGGGTTTTAGGCTGGGTTTCTGTACAGCACTTCGAGATATTAGCTGATGTAAGAAGGGCTATATAAAATAAAATTGATTGATTGATTGATTGAGAATGGAAACGTTATACATTACCCTCTCTCCCTCAGTGACATGAATAAGTCTATTTCATGTTTAGAAGTCAGAACCCAACAAGCGCTACGCCAAGAGGTCCGAACCTCTCGATGATGTGGCTAGGTGTTGGATTAAGGTCGCTACATTACCCCCTTCCTTGGGGAGAGCATGCCCCCACACTTCTTTATAGCAAGTATCTCATGTGTACACACCTCTTTGATGGCATCACAGGCACTATCCCACTTCTGACACCAATGTAACGAATTTGGGAATAGCTCCAACCAGGACTCAAACCCGGGTCCAGCGATTATCAAGCCAACACCTTATCCATTCCACCAAGAGATCAGAAGGTGGTAATTGGTAGGTGTTGGGTTCAGCTTTAGCTACAGTATATACTATATAGGGCAATGTATGATCTGGGAGCGGCAGCACTACACACTAGTGCTCCAGACACAGCCGGAACACAATCTTTACCTTCTGAACCTTTAAAACTGACCTAAAGTCAGATACATTGAGACAAACCACCATGTGAGCAGCAAGTGTAGGGGTTAATGGAGTGAAGTGGGGGATGGGTAGGACCACCAGTATCAACTATATGTCTATGAATGCATTACTATTAATGCAGTACTAAAGTGGATGGATGCTCTTCATCAACACCATCTCACCTGTGAAACTAGATGTCAGCAATCAATCAACAAGACTAATGAAATGGAGCAAATGAAGACATTAGAACTGCTAAAGGTCAGATATTATATTCTGACACCAATTTCCTACTGGTAGATTTTGTACATGATCTGTCAATCCTGAGAGCAACGCTCTCTCTCCTCCTCCATTCCCCATCTCTCTTTGCTGGGGGTGAAGTTTCCCCTAGATACAGATCTAGGATCAGCTTCCCTCCCCAAACCTAACAAGGATCATTAGTGGGGGAATTTAACCTGATCCAAAGCCAGTGTCTATTTGGGAAACTTGTCCCCTCCCACAACTCTACATGTGGATGCGGTTCTCCATCTCACCATGTTCACAAAGAAAAATGGCAGTGTATTTCAGCTGTAAGAATTTTTGAAGTTACTAACTATATTATTTGAATTCAATTTACCTATTTTCATTATTATTCAACCAGTAGAGAGGCCTCTGTGTAGTTGGAGAAAAATAATCTTTACCCCAAGGTCTCCTTGAGATGACCAGTAGAGGTCTCTGTTAGTTGGAGAAAAATACTCTTTACCCCAGGTCTCCTTGAGATGACCGGTAGAGGCCTCTGTGTAGTTGAGAAAAATACTATTTGATGAGCTTTGGGTTTCTAGGTATGTTTAGTCCCAGGTAAGTTAAGTGATCATGCACCACTTAAATGGTATCCTCTCTAGCTCACTTGTTGTAAAATTATCTGAGATACACATGGGGTCACTTTTTCCCCAATGTATTGAATTTCCAGATAGTTTGCCAAATGAATTGATTAAGTCTAGTAGGTTAGGACAGAGGCTACTGGGTCTGAGAGGTATAAAAGCACATCGTCTGCATATAACGAAATTATGCTTTCTATGTTTCCTACTTTAAGACCTTGGATATTAGGATGATCCCTTACTTGTATGGCCAGGGGTTCAAGGGAGACAGCGAAGAGCAGAGGACTGAGTTTTTTTTTTTGTTTTCACCTTTATTTAACCAGGTAAGCCAGTTGAGAACAGGTTCTCATTTACAACTGCGACCTGGCCAAGATAAAGCAAAGTAGTGCAATAAAAACAACACAGAGTTACATATGGGAGTAAAAAAAAACATAAAGTCAGAAATACAACAGAATATATATATACAGTGTGTGCAAATGTAGCAAGTTATGGAGGTAAGGCAATAAATAGGCTATAGTGCAGAATAATTACAATAGTATTAACACTGGAATGCTAGATGTGCAAGAGATTATGTGCAAATAGAGATACTGGGGTGCAAAAGAGCAAATTAAACAACAATATAGGGATGAGGTAGTTGGGTGGGCTAATTTCAGATGGGCTGTGTACAGGTGCAGTGATCGGTAAGGTGCTCTGACAACTGATGCTTAAAGTTATTGGGGGAGATAAGAGTCTCCAACTTCAGAGATTTTTGCAATTCGTTCCAGTCATTGGCAGCAGAGAACTGGAAGGAATGGCGGCCAAAGGAGGTGTTGGCTTTGGGAATGACCAGTGAGATATACCTGCTGGAGCGCAGACTGCGGGTGGGTGCTGCTATGGTGACCAATGAGCTAAGAGTGGGCAACCCTGCTGGACAGATCTAGGTAGTTCAAAGGGACTGGATTTGTCTCTGTTGGTCAGAATAGAAGATGTTGGGCAGGCGATCTCCTCCAGTCACATGTCATTCCCTTTTGTTTTATGGCAGACTCCTATGAAATAATATGACCTCTCATAACCACTTGAAAAGGCTCCTATAGTGTAGAATCAGATACCACTCCTGTGTCATTAGTCTTTGGCTTGGATGCATATTTGATGTGGTTGAAATACTGTCATCTTTTATGATGCTGATAAAGACAGGGGCCGTCTGTTAAGGTGCTAACTGCACAGTGTAGCTACAGGTTATACACTGAGTGGACTAAATATTCACAACACTGTTATGACCAGTTTCTCTGGTATCTCGTACTTCAGGATGGAAGAGAGTAGTCGACCACTTAGATGGAGAGTTGATTCTTTAGTACATAGTGGGGTTGAGTTGCTTTGTTGACCTCAGTTCATTGTTAAAGCACCTCTAGTACATAGTGGGGTTGAGTTGCTTTGTTGAGCTCAGTTCATTGTTAAAGCACCTTTAGTACATAGTGGGGTTGAGTTGCTTTGTTGAGCTCAGTTCATTGTTAGAGCACCTCTAGTACATAGTGGGGTTGAGTTGCTTTGTTGAGCTCAGTTCATTGTTAAAGCACCTTTAGTACATAGTGGGGTTGAGTTGTTTTGTTGAGCTCAGTTCATTGTTAGAGCACCTTTAGTACATAGTGGGGTTGAGTTGCTTTGTTGAGCTCAGTTCATTGTTAGAGCGCTTGTTGTTTTCATAATTTATCCTCTGTGCCAAAGAGATAAAGCTGTGATATCAACGTTTAGGAAAAAAGCCAATATTTAAAAAACCTTTTAAATGTTTATTTTGCTTTACTATAGAGTAGTGTCAACTCCTAGCTTGTCATTGTCAAGTCAAACATGACAATTCCATAAAGAGTTGGCAAGAAAGCAAGAACAGACTGGCCATCAGGCTAGTCAACTCCTTCAGACAAAGTTAATTCATAAACAACAACAGTTTTCTTGATGAAGGAAAATGGGGATATGTTTAGGATCCAACTAATTATAATTGTGTTAATGAACGAATGAGCATTACTGTTTAAAAAAAAAAAACATATTGTAAAGTGGTTATCCCACTGGCTATAAGGTGAATGCACCAATTTGTAAGTCGCTCTGGATAAGAGCGTCTGCTAAATGACGTAAATGTAATGTAAATGTAAATGTTTTAAATCTTTGTGATACACCAAATACAGCTACTGTATTGTCTACTAGGATTCTGAAATGAAAATGGTGCTTTGTCTCTGCCGTTCTTCTACTGTATAGCCTGGTTGTTAGTGTTGTGTTATTAAATGATTTTAACAATACTAGTTACGTACGTGTGCCCTTTCTCTACAAAGACAATTTTGCGGCAAAAAAAACAAAAATAATGTTTAGATAAATAAAAACCCTTGAAAGATTATTTCATTCATCCACTCCAAACTGGCCAGATTGACACTGCTGCAATACTGATGTTAACCACAGGGTGGGGCTGTAATGCAGAGGAACTGTTGTGAGACAGTTGTGGTATCACAAACCGTGTGTGTGACATTCCACTCTAGACTTGACATTGTTTACAATGCTGACAGATGGATCTATAATGAGGTACAGAATACATATCTAGCTGAACCAACCACAGATGGATCTATAATGAGATACAGAATACATATCTAGTTGAACCAACCACAGATGGATCTATAATTTTACATTTAAGTCATTTAGCAGACGCTCTTATCCAGAGCGACTTACAGTTAGTGAATATATATATTTTTTTATACTGGCCCCCCGTGGGAATCGAACCCACAACCCTGGCGTTGCAAACGCCATGCTCTATCAACTGAGCTACATCCCTGCCGGCATATCTAGCTGAACCGACCACAGATGGATCTATAATGAGGTACAGAATACATATCTAGCTGAACCGACCACAGATGGATCTATAATGAGGTACAGAATACATATCTAGTTGAACCAACCATAGAACCAATGAAAGCTCTTGTGTGTTGATATCTTCACTAGTTGTTCCTGACATCAAACCTGTAAACAATCAGGATCAATTGAACTTCAGATACCCACCTGGATCCCTTCTGCTGGAAACGTGGCAACAAGATACACACACAAACACTAAATATTTCAACAGAAATTAAGGGGTACATTTAAATGTGGTAATGGAAAAACAAGGTCTGAAAAGTGGTTTCTAAAAACAAAATAAAAAGTAAGGAACAAGTTGTTTTTTATCACATTGAATATTAACTTTGTAGTAGAGTGGTTGCTTGTTAAAAATCATACAGATCACAATTCATCCAAACAACTTGGCATAACTCCTTTCCACAGTGCTGCTGCTTGAGGTTAGGGATAGGTTTAGGGATAGGGTTGGGTTAGGGTTAGGGTTAGGGTTAGGGTTAGGGACAGGGTTGGGTTAGGGTTAGGGATAGGGATAGGGATAGTGTTAGGGTTAGGGTTAGGGACAGGGTTGGGTTAGGGTTAGGGTTAGGTTTGAGCCAGCATGTGGAAGGACATGAGTCTACGGTTTGAGGATATATCATTCATTCTCTGGCTGTAGTGACCTGATTTATACCCGATTTCTAGTCCTGCAAACAGAGAGCGAGAGAACAACATACATGGAAATGTTTTTTAACACGGTTTAATGCAATTTCCTTCTACGAAAATAGTTTAGTCATGTTAATTTGTAGTTCTCTCTGTAGGGCAGATTCTCAGTAGGTTTCCATAGTCCATTAACCTAACAGCCTGGAAGGAAGGGAGGGGAGGGAGAGAGAGAGAGAGAGAGAGAGAGAGAGGAGAGAGAGAAGAGAGAGAGGAGAGAGAGAGAGAGAGAGGGAGAGAGAGAGAGAGAGAGAGAGAGAGAGAGAGAGAGAGAGAGAGAGGAGAGAGAGAGAGAGAGAGAGAGAGAGAGAGAGAGAGAGAGAGAGAGAGAGAGAGAGAGAGAGAGAGAGAGAGAGAGGGGAGGACTGAATAACACTCAGATTGCCTCCTCAAATGGCACCTATATAGTGCACTACTACAGCCCTATTGGTCCTGGTCTAAAGTAGTGCACTATGGAGGGAATAGGGTGTCATTTGGGACGGTGCTTCAGACTTGAATCACTGGTCCTGGACACTGCAAGTTGTTCATACCGTATTGTTTTTAATGATTAACCTTGTACTGCAGTGGGCTAAATCAGGGTCACACAGTGTTTCTTGGTATTCTTAAACAAATCTACTTTGAAACCAAAGTACACACCTTACACACATGGTTATGGGCTTAATAAAAAGAAGACACCTGTACCATGTCAGATATAGAGTTGAAATGTATTCCATGTTGAGTTTACATCCCAATATTACACTTTATATACATGACAGAAGACTGAAATATAACAAAACCGTTTATTAATGATGAAATGATTAAAAATATAAATGCCATTCCATCCATGAGACCTCTAGCAGTAGCTACACAGCCATGTAGTAAACCCATGGCTTTTCTCCTAAACAGGTTCAACTGGTTTTCTGATTATTCTTACATGGGGTCAATGTCACTAGACTTTAGCAGATGTTAAATTAATCAGTAACAAAAAATTACACAAAGTCAGTTGACATTGGGGGAGGTGAATAAACTTTTCCCAAGGTTTCTTTCTCAGCACAAAAGGAAAATCTCAATGATTTGACATGTTCTGTTTTTGAATTCAGGCTGCAAGGTGGAGGATCCTACCAGGGATTATCTTGTATGATGTTGGTAGAATGTATACATTGGGATAGTAGTAAGAGGCCGGTGGGTAAATGACTAAGATTCAAGCCCTCCTGTCAATTAGGAGATTTGTTTCTTTATTGTGTGTTTAGTTGTACCTTTACCTTCCTGTAGTTGGCCATTTGGAAGGATTCTAAATTGAGGAATGGTCTAAGATCACTCCTAATGTGTTCTCCAACTCATAAAACATTTTAGAAAAAGGCTCAGTGCCGTTATCCTCGCAAGGGAGGTATTGAAAGGGGGGGTCAATTTTGACCCCAACCTTTTTGAGAAAAGAAAGTATTACTTGTTAAACAAAATCTCTTTCTCTGAGCAAATGTTTTAGTATAAAATAATTTAATGTACCATTGTTTTGAGCATTCAATATAGCTCAGTATTTGAATGATATATTTTATACAGTCATTTTTACTCATCTTTATCAAGGGAGTCAATAATTTGGGACCCCATTGTATACTTCAAAGTTAGAGATATGTTGGAACTGGATCCATCATTATTGTATTATTATTATGATCATTATTAATATTATTATTATTATTATTATTAGTTCCACTACATGGAGAAAAGGTTAAAAATATCAGTCATGACTACATGTTGATGTGATTGCATTAAATCTCCTGACTGTTCGGACGTATCTCTTAGTAAATGTTGTATTTCTGAGAGATAATGAATAAAATAGAACAATTGACCTTCAATAATTAGTTGTCCCTGTGTTCACCACAACCAACATGCTGCATCTCTGTTTAGGGGTCAGTGGTCTAAAATGAGTCTCTCTGGGGAGAGAGAGGAGGGGGGCCCTGCCTCTAAAATGAGTCTCTCTGGGGAGAGAGAAGAGGGGGGCCCTGCCTCTAAAATGAGTCTCTCTGGGGAGATAGAGGAGGGGGGCCCTGCCTCTAAAATGAGTCTCTCTGGGGAACATGACACCAAAGCTAATAGGTGAGATGACAATTTTGTTTAAGAATTTATAAGGAGTTTATTTCTAAAACGTTATTCCCACAATTGTTTCACGTTTGTTATTTTACATCAGAAATGATTGCTTATGGGTACCTTCATGTGCGTGTAAAATATTGTTGTTCTAAGATTTTAATTAATAGATTTTTGTGTATACATTTTTGTTTAGCAAAACGCTATATAGCTGGAATTAAATATTTGTATCCTGTATATTTGACTGTGATATGTGGATGTCTCACCAGCACACACACACACACACAAACACACACACACACACACACACACACACACACACACACACACACACACACATCTTTATCATCATACACACACATCTATAGAAGTTCTGCATGACACAATCATTGATCCTACTCTTAGTTATTGTCTAATATGTTGTCATGCAGAACCTTATTGTTTTTACTAATTCTGATCGTTGTTACAAGCGGAATTTTGACAATACTATCGTCAAATCAACACACTCTTCACTCCTGTTTTAACCAAAAAGGTTATATCACTTGCTTAATATATCGAACCACTAAAAGTTCTATATAGAAAACTTTTATAGGGTTCTTTGATCAGAACTGCTGGGGATTTGGAAAGCCATAGTCAGTCAATCAACAACAGAATAATACTCTTACGAAAAATATGTATCTTTAACTTACAGTCTGTGGATACTATGCGACTAGAAAGGTTAAACATGCATGTAAGACATCACAGCGCAGTTGAAAAAATATGGCAGGTGGAAATCAAAAGAGGATGTTCTACGGAGATAGGTGGGCGGGGCTGAGAGTAGCAGAGGGGTGGGATTAAAAAAGATCATGATCGGTAATAGTCATTACTGTAAACACTATAGATGTCTGAGTACTATCTATCCAAAATGTCATGTGTATAAGTAATTATTATTATTATTATTATTATTATTAGTAGTAGTATTATTATTAGTATTATTATTATTATATATAAAAAAGTAATTACTGTGTATAAAAGTATTGTATGGGGGGTAGAATTGATCTTGGTTATATGCAAACACACTGGTGGCCAGGGAGGCATCTCTTTGTTTGAACGATGGCCCAACTCTGGCTGACTTCTTTACAATACAATACATTACAATACAGTACAACTTTGTCCATTAGTTACAGCAAACAACAAAAACATGTATTCTGCTCCGTTCTTAACCCCCCCAAAAAACAGACCTCACACATACAGTTGAGACCAGCACAGGTTCAAGCTGCAGTGCAGCGCCCCTGGATGGAGAGCATGTTGTGGGGTTAAGGGCCTTGCTCAAGGGCCCAAGGAAAGGTGAATGTTTTGAGGACGTGAACACAACAGCCCTCCAGTGATCAGATCGATTACGCCCCTTCTTTCCAGCGCCTGGCCCGGGATTCAAACTGGACACTTTTCGGCCACAGGTCCAACACCTGCCACAGCTCCAACTCATTTGCCAGACTGAGCAAAACATAGATAGATAGTGTGTTAAAAGTCATGGAATGATTAACTAGGATACTGAATCACCAACACTTACTATACATCATTATTATACATAAATCATTGTCAAAAGCTGAAGAGAAACTGTTGCATTTAGATCTACATTATTTATGGATTGATCATATAGAAATATAGAAACATTATTTAAACTACTCCAAAGCAATTACATGTGGCACAGGAACCACGGACTCGCTGCATTATTCTATAGTATTATCAAGACACCTGCTGTTAACTCTTAACTGGTTAGGACAGCTCATGAGGTGTACTAAATATCTGCCGACTAGGTGGGACTAGAGGCTTCATGCATAGCTTTAATTTATACCCATAAGAGTAGAAGTCTTTATTCTCAGCACTTATACGACCAATTTTCTACTCTGAGATACTTTGGGCCCAGACCTCAAAATATTGTTATAAAAAACTTTGAATGTTTGTTTTACATATAAAAAATAAATATGAAAATTACTAATGTAAGCCACTGTAAAGACTGGGTTTAGTTTATTGTGTGGCTCTGCTCATGTCCGCGTTCTGGAACTGTCCGCGTCCACGTACAGAACTGCCCGCGTCCACGTACGGTTTGGCGCCAAGCATATTGTCCAGTTACGCGCAGAGTGGGCTGAGGTGATCTTGGGGAACAACGACGGAGTTCGTTACAGTGTTGAGATGCCGTAGTTTATTGTTCAATTAGCTTTTTTGCGTAATGGTCAGTGACAGTATGAGTGTAGCCAGATCCTTTTCAGTCGCTATTCTTGGTTAATTGTGTGGTTCACCGGATTCGTCATCATCCTTGAGGGACAGACGAACGACCTGCTAGCTAGCCAAGCTAGTCGGTACAGCTAGCTAAGCTAGCTACTCTACCAGCAGCATCCTAGTTATCCTAGCTACCACTACATCATCACCGGCTGCCTGCATTTCTTGTGGACCGATGGAGCTCCCTGGTTGTTTCTTCCACCTGTTAAATACCGTGGAGGGCTTCTCCCTCGCTCGTTGACGGATGCTGGCCTACGCTCCCTCTGTCCGGTTCTCCTCTCTTCACTAGATGGACGGTAACTTTAGTGTTTAACCCCTCTGTGTCCAAGGACTGAACTTTTGAATATTATTTTTGGGGCGCCTCAAGTGACATTTTTTACGTTAATTTCTGATAAAATGAGTTCATTGCATCCGCCATGGAGCCCAGTTTCATAATATTACCTTCTGTCCCTGGTTATGAAGTAATCGCGAAACAACAGGCCTTATGTTTGGGCATTTTTCACCCTTCCAGCTCCTATTAGTTCTATTGAGCTCCGTGACACCGACTCGCCTTCAGAACGTTCTATTCCCAGCCCATTGTTCTGCGTCACAATGCCAGCTTCACTATTGTTATCAATGAGACCTGCCTGCGTTAACCCTGTAGGTTTACCTCAGGTAACTTATTATTAACAAGGTTAAGGCTACTTGGTGAGCGCTAACCCTGTAGGTTTACCTCAGGTAACTGATTATTAACAAGGTTACGGCTACTTGGTGAGCGTTAACCCTGTAGGTTTACCTCAGGTAACTTATTATTAACAAGGTTACGGCTACTTGGTGAGCGTTCACCCTGTAGATTTACCTCAGGTAACTTATTATTTACAAGGTTACGGCTACTTGGTGAGCGTTAACCCTGTAGGTTTACCTCAGGTAATATATTATTAACAAGGTTACGCCTACTTATGGCTCACAGTTCACCTTGTGGTAACCCATAGCGCTAGCGTTGGCTGGCGAAAAGCCATGAAATGTTAAACAGTTTCTGGTCATGGTTAACCATGTTTTCAGAAAAAGGTGTACAACCTAAACAAAACGTATGTCCCTGTCCTCTTTTTCAAGAGGTGGCCGATTTAAACAGCCGGTATACATTTTTTAATTAAGAAATAACACATTTTCTTTGATTTGTTGTTTCTAAATGGCCTTTGGGTAATTTGATTTGCATCGAAATCTTTATTAGTAGGCATCAAATTTGAGCGAATGCTGCACAGGTTCACAGAGTTGCAAACCAAATGGGTATAATGGGGTGATTGTTGTCTAATCGGGTGGTCTAGCTAATGGATTTGTAGATCGGATGCAGTTGCTACCTCAGATTATGAGCCTAGCAAGTGTCATGATTGAGTGATGTAGTAACCACAGACGGCCACAGGGAGGCGCAAGAGAGCTATAAACCAATACTGTTTTTTGCCATAAAAACCCTAAGCCTAACAATCAATCAAATGTATTTATAAAGCCCTTTTTACACAAGCAGATGTCACAAAGTGCTATACAGAAACTCTTACCCTACGTATTACCTATTTCAGCCTTAAGGGTAGGGTAGCCTAGAACACTTTTAGAAACTATTTTAGTAATAATATTATTATGTTAGTAAATACAATTATAGTATTAAATAGCATTTTGATTATTTTGTTGTTATTAGTTATTTTATGATATTTATTATTGCAAGGCAGAACGCTTGATAAACAAGATACATACATTTTATTTTTCAAATGTGGTTTGAACTGGGTGACCTAGTATTCTCTATGTGAAAGTCCAGAAAATGGCATCGGATAGGTGGGGCGGGTTTGAGACTGATCTAAGGAATTAACAAGAAAAATACACTTTATTCTCAGCTGCCTCACCAATGTCTGAACGTGAATTAATAACTTTTACTTGCTAAATATTTCCAATAGATGGCAGCATATGACCACAAAGCATCAGTTATAGGCTACAAGCAGCAATATGATTAACATAAAATAGCATGCAACCAAAGACTATATGTCCCATGATTTTCTAAGATGGTCACTTAGGCCTGTGATGCTTTTGGAAGAGCAATTAAATAGTGACTATAGCAGGTGTTGAACCCCGGGTAAATAATCACTAGTCAGATGCTTTAACCTCAACCCTAGTATTCATGTATTATAAAAAATGATCTTAATATCTGATATTGGGAGTAAATAACCTCGGAATAGATAAGACAAGAGTGCATCTTCCAGCCTGCCAATAAATTACATCATGCAAATGTACCTCAACATTCCCCTCGCTTGCGTTAGAAGGCAGAGTGCTCGCTGCTGGTTGATGAATCTGACAATGAATGTACTAGGAAAATACATTTCTCTCGACCAGAGGTGACTCAATTAATGTTAATTGATTGGGTCTAATGGTCGTCTTGTGCTGAACTGCACATGTGCAGGCCGTCAAATCAAAGGCACTCCATCGATATAAAGTTGTTTTTGACTAACATGAAAATGTGTCAGTTTGTTAAACTACTTAAGACAGAACATTTTCTAAATGAACAACTAAGGAAGTCATTTTTATCTCTCATTGACATCTCAAACCCCAAACACTGGCCTGGTCTGCTTCATATGCATTCCCAGAATACATTTTTTACATCAGCAGTTGTCACAAAGTGCTTATATAGAAACCCAGTCTAAAACCCCAAACAGAAAATGCAAAAAAACAGTTGTCTCTCTGAAATGAAGCCATTAAGTGATCGATTTTAAACAAACACATGTCTGTCATTGAACAACACCATGCCATGATTAGCTAGTGAGAAAACACAACCATTTATTTGATAATTTCTTTAAACAATAGAAGCTAATTTACGAACATTTCTGAATATGGATATATAGCGTTTTAGAATGAAACTCTTCTTATGTTTCCCCATCTGAGCTCAGAGTAGATGAGAGATGTAATGTTTGTCTCTGTTGTGTTGAAGGCCAATCAAGCAGGAGAGACCAGCCTCCCCTGTACCCAGCTGTGTGTCCATGAAGAGTGACTGGTCTATGGATATACCTATAATGTTTAGAGAGGGAGACTTTTCTACTGAACAAAGGTAAGAACAACTCATGGGTCATGGTCAGTGGGTTAAACAACACTGTCTCTAGTAATTTCTCCTCTCCCATTTTCCCATTTTGTTTTTTTGTTTTCATAATCCATAGGCTAATCCTTTTTTCCATTTTCATAGTCCTAAAACAATATTAAACTAACACAACATTCCCTCCCTGTGTGTGTGTGTGTGTGTGTGTGTGTGTGTGTGTGTGTGTGTGTGTGTGTGTGCACTCCCTGGATGAGGAGATGTAATCTCTATCCTGATTGCCTAGTCACTTTTACCCCTACCTACATGTACATATTACCTCAACTACCTGGTAACCCTGCACATTGACTCAGTACTGGTACTCCTTATAGCCTCATTATTACATAAACTACCTGGTACCTTGCACATTGACTCAATACTGGTACTCCTTGTATATAGTCTAGTTATTACCTCAACTACCTGGTACCCCTGCACATTGACTCAGTTCTGGTACTCCTTGTATATAGTCTAGTTATTACCTTAACTACCTGGTACCGCTGGACATTGACTCAGTACTGGTACTCCTTGTATATAGTCTAGTATTTACCTCAACTACCTGGTACCCCTGGACATTGACTCAGTTCTGGTACTCCTTGTATATAGTCTAGTTATTACCTCAACTACCTGCTACCCCTGCACATTGACTCAGTACTGGTACTCCTTGTATATAGTCCAGTTATTACCTCAACTACCTGGTACCCTGCACATTGACTCAGTACTGGTACTCCTTGTATATAGTCTAGTTATTACCTCAACTACCTGGTACCCTGCACATTGACTCAGTACTGGTACTCCTTATATATAGTCTAGTTATTACCTCAACTACCTGGTACCCCTGCACATTGACTCAGTACTGGTACTCCTGGTATATAGTCTAGTTATTACCTCAACTACCTGGTACCCCTGCACATTTACTCAGTACTCCTTATAGCCTCATTATTGTTATGTTATTGTGTTACTATGTCCTTTTTTTTATTTAGCTAATTTTTCTTACTTTTTAACAGCATTGTTGGGAAAAGGTTCATAAGTAAGCATTTCACGGCAAAGTTTACACCTCTTGTATTCGGCGCATGTGAGAAATAAAATTTGATTTGAAGCTCATTGGCAGAGACACGTCATCGGGTCAAACGGTCGTCTCGTGCCTGACAGCACATGTGCAGGCCGTGAAATCACTACTTTGATATAAAGTTGTTTTTGACAAACATGAAAACGTGTGTTTGTCCCTTTCATGAAGTTGGAGTAATAACGTTAAATGTTAAACTACTTAATTCTGAACAATTAGAAAATTAACAAGTAAGGAAGTCATTTATACTTCTTTGAGTTCTCAAACCCCAAACCATGGCCATGTCTTTTTCCATTCAAATCTTTCCTTAACATTATAATTATTTCACAGTACTGATCACGGATCAGCTTCTAGGGAGATTGAGGCGGCTTATTCTTACCCAATAAAAATGCACAAAATCACAGATTTGGCACATCATTTCGGACATGTTAGGCTACACATGAAATATATTGAGACAAATTACAGATAACCCTACAAGTAGCAAAATATAACTCAATTGATTGAACATGAAGTGTATTTCAATACGATTGAAATAGGACTATAGCCTACTGTTTATATTTTAATGCAGTCATCTCGGTTTTCATTTGAAGCATCATTTTATACATTGCTTGTTTTATCAACTGCAAAGACATTGGCAACTTTGTATTTGTAAGTCAAGTTTGTTCTGAAGTTATCGGCGGTCACAGATGGATAAACCATGTGATTCTATGTTTAAGGGAGATATTCTGTGTATAAAGTGACGCGGGAGGGCAAAGAAAGCTTCTAACGATGCACTTAGCTGTTCCACTAGTTGTCTGAGGCAGGTGTTAGAATACGAGCGTTTCCAAGTGCAACGTTAATAACAATGGTTTTTTGAAACAGCTCAGAGATTTAACAATGCTCCTACGAAGATTCTAATGATGAACATTTGTTATATTTTTTAGGGGGTAGATCAGCTTTAATATTGCAGATAGATTGTAACTTCCATCAATGTAATTGTCTGAATCACTTCCAATATATTTTTTTGGCAAATATATATATATATATATATATATATATATATATATATATATATATATATATATATATATATATATATATATATATATATATATATATATATATATATATATATATATGTATATATGAAAATATATATATATATATATATATATATATATATATATATATATATATATATATATATATATATATATATATATATCCTTTAAAAAAAATATATATCCTTTTTAAAAATATATACCCCTTCCCTAATTGGAGTAAACTAGTGAACAACAATGCTTAGGGCCTCTACTTCCAGCTTATAGATACAGTGAGGGAAAAAAGTATTTGATTCCCTGCTGATTTTGTACGTTTGCCCACTGACAAAGAAATGATCAGTCTATAATTTTAATGGTAGGTTTATTTGAACAGTGAGAGACAGAATAACAACAAAAAAATCCAGGCACACGGGAAATACACGAGCTCCACGAGCTTCACTAACCTCCACAATAAACAATCACCCACACAGACAAGGAAGCAGAGGGAACACTTATACAATGACTAATGAGGGAATAAGGACCTGGAGTGTGTGATTGAAGACAAGACAAATGGAGTAATGATAAATGGATCGGCAGTAGCTAGTAAGCCGGTGACGCCGAACGCCTAATCCTGCCCGAACAAGGAGGGGAGGCAGCCTCGGCGGAAGTCGTGATAGTACCCACTCCATGACGCGCGGCTCCAGCAGTGCGCCGACCCCGGCCTCGAGGACGGCCAGGAGATCGCGGAGCAGGGCGAGCCGGATGGTGACGGTGGAAATCCCGTAACATGGAGGGATCGAGGATATCCCTCACCGGGACAAAGCATCGTTCCTCTGGACCGTACCCCTCCCACTCCACGAGGTACTGAAGGCCCCCCACCCGATGCATCGAATCCAGGATGGAACGGACAGAGACGCGGCCCCCTCCATGTCCAGAGGAGGTGGAGGGACCTCCCGCACCTCAGACTCCTGGAGCGGACCAGCTACCACTGGCCTGAGGAGAGACACATGAAACGAGGGTTAATGCGGTAATCAGGGGGAAGTAATAACCTATAAGTGACCTCATTGACTCTCTCAGGACTTTGAACGGCCCCACAAACCGCGGGCTCAGCTTCCGGCAGGGCAGGCGGAGAGGCAGATTCCGGGTCGAGAGCCAGACCCGATCACCCGGTACGAAGACCTGGGCCTCACTGCGGTGGCGGTCAGCGTTGGCCTTTCCGCGACGCGACGGCGCGTTGGAGGTGAATGTGGGCAGCATCCCACGTCTTCTCTGCGCGCCGAAACATGTCATCCACCGCAGGAGCCTTGGTCTGGCTCTGGTGCCATGGTGCCAGAACCGGTTGGTAACCTAGAACACACTGGAAAGGAGTTAGGTTAGTGGAGGAGTGGCGGAGAGAGATCTGGGCATATTCTGCCCACGGTAAGAACACCGACCACTCCCCGGCCAGTACAGTAGACCGCAGGAACCTACCCACGTCCTGATTTACCCGTTCCACCTGCCCATTACTTTCGGGTGGAACCCAGAGGTCAGGCTGACCGAGACCCCCAGACCCCGGTCAGACACTATATCCTCTGGTACCCCGTAGTGCCGGAAGACGTGTGTAAACAGGGCCTCCGCAGTCTGCAGGGCCGTGGGGAGACCGGGCAGAGGAAGGAGGCGGCAGGGTTTAGAAAAGTGGTCCACAACGACCAGGATGGTGGTGTTACCTTGGGAGAGGGGAAGATCAGTTAGAAAATCAACACTTAAGTGAGACCATGGTTGTTGTGGAACTGGTAAAGGTTGTAAGCTACTTTACCAACCTTTATGAAAATGGATATGTAGCGTTTTGGAATTAAATTGTTCTTATGTTTCCCCGTCTGAGCTCAGAGTAGATGAGAGATGTAATGTTTGTCTCTGTTGTGTTGAAGCCCAATCAAGCATGAGAGACCAGCCTCCCCTGTACCCAGCTGTGTGTCCATGAAGAGTGACCGGTCTATGGAACTTCCTATAGTGTTTAGAGAGGGAGACTTTTCTACTGAACAAAGGTAAGAAGAACTCATGGGTCATGGTCAGTGAGTTAAACAACACTGTCTCTAGTCATTTCTCCTCTCCCATTTTCCTATTTATTTTAGTTGTTTTCATAATCCATAGGCTAAACCTTTTTTCCATTTTCATAGTCCTGAAACAATATTAAACTAACACAACATTCCCTGTGTGTGTGTGTGTGTGTGTGTGTGTGTGTGTGTGTGTGTGTGTGTGTGTGTGTGTGTGTGTGTGTGTGTGTGTGTGTGTGTGTGTGTGTGTGTGTGTGTGTGTATGTGTGTGTGTGTGTGTACTCCCTGGATGAGGAGATGTAATCTTATGTTTTGTCCACAGAAACCAACAGGAGAGATCAGAATCAGAGATTCTCTGTGGTCAGTCTTCCCAGAGTCATCAAACAGACCTGGCCTCCATATTCAGTGTATGTGGTCCTGTTATGTACATTTGTTTTTGTTTACCTCAAGTAAAGTTGATCTGTCAATCATTCATTCATGTGTTAATGAGAAAGCATTTCTTCTCTTGCTTAACTTATTTACTTTATTTATTTCAGTTGCTTGAAGAGAATATTATGACATTTGTGAAGAACGAGCTGAAGATGTTCAAGAGGATTCTTAGTCCAGAACTCCCAGAAGGCTTTGAGAGTCAGAAGCAGGATAAGGAAGTGGTGGACGCTGAAGATGAGAAGCAGGAGAGCAGTGCCAGAGAGGGGGCTCTGAAGATCACACTGCACGTCCTGAGAAAAATTAACCAGAAGGAGCTTGCTGACACACTGGAGAAAAGTAAAACCTGTCTGCCTCATGTTGAATGCTGTTTTAGAACATTTAAAAGCTGTAGCTAAAGTACAGCTAAAGTAGCTGTGTAACTCAATGATATTGTAGCAGCCTTAACACAACAACTAGTGATCTCATCAAGTAGCAGCAGGGATGTGTTAGAGAGAGAGAGAGAGAGAGAGAGAGAGAGAGAGAGAGAGAGAGGGAGAGGGAGAGAGAGAGAGAGGGAGAGAGAGAGAGAATAATAATATAATCAGTCACACCAGTCTGTAATGCATTATGAATACATTTACAGATTTATACAGACAGTTAAGAGAGTAAATTATTTTTTATTTAAAATGTTATAACAGTCCTAGAATACTGTAGGCATTAAAACAGACATAATATTAATATCCTCTGTGTTATTTCTTCATTCAGATGAGCTTGCTCTGATTTGCCAACGTGGACTCAAATCTAATCTAAAGAAGAAGTTTCAATGTGTATTTGAGGGGATCGCTAAACAAGGAAACCCAACACTTCTCAATAAGATCTACACAGAGCTCTACATCACAGAGGGTGGAACAGGAGAGGTCAATAATGAACATGAGTTGAGACAGATTGAGACAACAACCAGGAAACAAGCAAGACCAGAGACTGCAGTCAAATGTAACGACATCTTCAAACCCTTAACTGGACAAGACAAACTTATCAGAACTGTGCTGACAAAGGGAGTCGCTGGCATTGGAAAAACAGTCTCTGTGCAGAAGTTCATTCTGGACTGGGCTGAAGGAAAAGCAAATCAGGATGTCCAATTTGTATTTTCATTCCCTTTTCGGGAGCTGAATTTGATGAAAGCTGAAAAACACACTTTCATTGAACTTCTCAATCACTTCTCAATCGAAACCAGAGAATCAAGAATCTCCAACTACGACAAGTACAAAGTTCTGTTCATCTTTGATGGTCTGGATGAGTGCCGACTGCCCCTAGACTTCCAGAAGAACAAGATCTGTTGTGACGTCACAGAGTCAACCTCAGTGGATGTTCTGCTGACAAATCTCATCAAGGGAAATCTGCTTCCCTCTGCTCTCCTCTGGATAACTACCCGACCTGCAGCAGCCAATAAGATCCCTTCAGGGTGTGTTGACCAGGTGGCAGAGGTACGAGGGTTCAATGACCCACAGAAGGAGGAGTACTTCAGGAAGAGATTCAGTGATCAGGACCTGGCCAACAGAATCATCTCACACATAAAGACATCAAGGAGCCTCCACATCATGTGCCACATTCCAGTCTTCTGTTGGATTTCTGCAATCGTCCTTGAACACATGCTGAAACATAAGAGAGAAGAGATGCCCAAGACTCTGACTGAGATGTTCATACACCTTGTGGTCTTTCATACCAAACAGAAGAATGAAAAGTATCTTGGGAAAGAAGAGACAGGTCCACACTGGAATAAAGAGAGCATTCTGTCACTGGGAAAACTGGCTTTTCAACAGCTTGTGAATGGCAATCTGATTTTCTATGAAAAAGACCTGAAAGAGGCTGGCATTGATGTCAATGAAGCCTCAGTGTACTCAGGATTGTGCACACAGCTCTTTAAAGAGGAATGTGGGCTGTACCAGGAAAAGGTGTACTGCTTCGTGCATCTGAGCATTCAGGAGTTTCTGGCTGCTGTATATGTGTTCCTCTCATTCATCAACAACAATGAGAATCGAATGGCAAAACCTCAATCAACCAGGAACTTTTTTGCACTGTTCAGAGACAAGCCTGAAGTTACTTTCTACAAGAGTGCTGTGGATAAAGCCTTACAAAGTGAGACGGGAAACCTGGACCTTTTCCTCCGCTTCCTTCTGGGCCTCTCACTGGAGTCCAATCAGAAGCACTTACGAGGTCTACTGACAAAGACAAGAAGCAGCTCACAGAGCCATGAAGAAACAGTCAAGTACATCAAGGAGAATATCAGGGAGAATCCCTCTCCAGAGAGGTGCATCAATCTGTTCCACTGTCTGAATGAACTGAATGACCATTCTCTAGTGGAGGAGATCCAAAGCTACCTGAGCTCAGGAAGTCTCTCAGAAGAAGAACTGTCACCTGCACAGTGGTCAGCTCTGGTCTTTGTGTTGCTGACTTCAGAAAAGGAGCTGGATGTGTTTGACCTGAAGAAATACTCCAGATCAGAGGAAGGTCTTCTGAGGCTTCTGCCAGTGGTCAAAGCCTCCAGAGCTGCTCTGTGAGTAAATAAATGTATATTTAAGTACTAATCATCAGTTTAGAGAAAAATATATATTATAGTATGTATATAATACTATATTGAAAAACATATTGAATCACTGCATTGATGTTCACATTAGTATAACAATATGACCATACAATTCTAGGAGACAGAAGATGAATCTATATGTTGTTTAAGAGAATAAACCAAATGCATCTGCCATTGTCCTTCTACACTACTGGTGTTAAATTAACAGTGTGTTTGTGAAATCATGATCATCTCTCTGTCAGGCTGTCAGGCTGTGGAGTCACAGAGAATGGCTGTGCTTCTCTGGTCTCAGCTCTGAAGTCAAACCCCTCACACCTGAGAGAGCTGGACCTGAGTAACAATGACCTGAAGGATTCAGGAGTGAAGCTGCTCTCTGCTGGACTGGGGAATCCCCACTGTAAACTGGAGACTCTGAGGTCAGTATTCCTGTATCACTCAATGAACACACACACACTGAACACACACTGGACACACACACACACACAGGACACACATACTATACACACACACACTGGACACACACACATACACACACTGGACACACACACTAGACACACAACCTGGACACACACTCATTGGACAACACACACACACACACTGGACACACACACACTGGACACACACACACACACACACACACACAAGGATTAATTGAGTAGTGTTTAGAAACATGTTATCTACTGTTAATAATGATACATTCATTCATTTATATACAGTACCAGTCAATAGTTTGGACACCTACTCATTCAAGGTTTTTTCTTTATTTTAATTTTTTTTTACATTGTAGAATAATAGTGAAGACCTCAAAACTATGAAATAACACATATGGAATCATGTAGTAACCAAAAAAGTGTTAAACAAATCAAAATATATGTTATATTTGAAAATCTTCAAATAGCCACCCTTTGCCTTGATGACAGCTTTGCACACTCTTGGCATTTACTCAACCAGCTTCACCTGGAATGCTTTTCCAACAGTCTTGAAGGAGTTCCCACATATGCTGAGCACTTGTTGGCTGCTTTTCCTTCACTCTGCGATCCAACTCATCCCAAACCATCTCAATTGGGTTGAGGTTGGGTGATTGTTGAGGCCAGGTCATCTGATGCAGCACTCCATCACTCTCCTTCTTGGTCAAATAGCCCTACACAGCCTGGGGGTGTGTTGGGTCAGTGTCCTGTTATAAAACAAATGGTAGTCCCACTAAGCTTAAACCAGATGGGATGGCGTGACGCTGCAGAATTCTGTGGTAGCCATGCTGGTTAAGTGTGGTTAAATTCTAAATAAATCACAGACAGTGTCACCAGCAAAGCACCCCCACACCATAACACCTCCTCCTCCATGCTTTACGGTGGAAACTACACATGTGGAGATCATCCGTTCACCCACACCGCTTCTCACAAAGAGACAGCGGTTGGAACCAACAATCTCAAATTTGGACTCTAGACCAAAGGACAAATGTTCACCGGTGTATTGTCCATTGCTCATGTTTCTTGGCTCAAGCAGGTCTCTTCTTCTTATTGGTGTCCTTTAGTAGTGATTTCTTTACAGCAATTCGACCATGAAGGCCTGATTCACACAGTCCCCTCTGAACAGTTGATGTTGAGATGTGTCTGTGACTTGAACTCTGTGAAGCATTTATTTGGGCTGCAATTTCTGAGGCTGGTAACTCTAATGAACTTATCCTCTGCAGCAGAAGAAACTTTCAAAGTTCTTGAAATGTTCCGTATTGACTGACCTTCATGTCTTAAAGTAATGATGGACTGTCGTTTCTCTTTGCTTATTTGAGCTGTTCTTGCCATAATATGGATTTGGTCTTTTACCAAATAGGGTTATCTTCTGTATACCAACCCTACCTTGTCACAACACAACTGATTGGCTCAAATGCATTAAGAAGGAAATAAATTCCACAAATTAACTTTTAAGAAGGCACACCTGATAATTGAAATGCATTCCAGGTGACTACCTCATGAAGCTGGTTGAGAGAATGCCAAGAGTGTGCAAAGCTGTCATCAAGGCAAAGGGTGGCTATTTGAAGAATCTCAAATATAACATATATTTTAATTTGTTTAACACTTCTTTGGTTACCACATGATTCCATATGTGTTATTTCATAGTTATAATGTCTTCACTATTATTCTACAATGTTTTTTTTTACTAATTTGAATGAGTAGGTGTGTTCAAACTTTTGACTGATAGTGTATATATACATATATGAATAGATATGGCAGGTTTCAGGACTCTGATGTATCTGAAAATGTTTTTAAAATATATTTTCACCACCAAAGAATAGCAGTGTGGTTTTAATATGATTTGACTCTTGCAGGCTGTCACGCTGTCTAGTCACAGAGGAAGGCTGTGCTTCTCTGGTCTCAGCTCTGAAGTCAAACCCCTCACACCTGAGAGAGCTGGATCTGAGTAACAATAACCTGAAGGATTCAGGAGTTAAGCATCTCTCTGCTGGACTGGGGAATCCCCACTGTAAACTGGAGACTCTGAGGTCAGTATTCCTGTAGTTGGTTAACAAGTGATAACTGTTCACCAGATCCACATGTGTTTACCAGGCACACATAGTCCACACCATATGTGTTTGGACAGTGAAGCTTACAGTTTTACATTTGGTGCTATGCTCCATCATTTTGGATTTGAGATAAAATGTTTCATATTAGGCAACAGTATGTAATGTCACCTTTTATTTGATGTTAATGGTGAGAGGTTAGCATGTTTTGTTGTATCCTCTGTAACTCTCTCACTCATTATTAAAATTAGTCCAGTCATCATTCACCATTCAGTTACTATCGGGCAAAACATAACCCAAAACACAACCAAAACAAACTGCAAATGCAACCAATGAGTTTACAACCAAACACTCAACTTTTGACTACTTTAATACACTATAAGTCAAATGGTCAGAATACTTATGACTTCTTCAAAAAAGGAGGACTAGATACATAAAGGGCTTTCATTTCTAAACGGTGAAACAGATATGTATTCAAATATCCTCAAATAAAAGGTGACATTATATACTGTCACCTCATATGAAACATTTGATCTCAAATCCAAAATGCTGGAGTATAGAGCCACATTTAAAATGTTAGCTTCACTGTCAAAATAGATATGGTGTGGACTGTATACTCTATACAATCTAAATCTGATACCTCACTGTCTGTCTTTTGACTGATACTGCTTTTTAAACTGCTCTGGTCAGTCTACTCAAATATTTGTACTATACATGTTTCTCTCTACAATCAATATATGATCATTTCTAATAATGAAACATTCATTAATTTATTAATTGATATGGCAGGTTTCAGGACACTGATATATCTGAATATGTTGAAAAAATATACTGCCACTATTTTCACCACCAAAGAATAGCAGTGTGGTTTTAATATGATTTTACTCTTTGCAGGCTGTCACGCTGTCTAGTCACAGATGAAGGCTGTGCTTCTCTGGTCTCAGCTCTGAAGTCAAACCCCTCACACCTGAGAGAGCTGGATCTGAGTAACAATGACCTGAAGGATTCAGGAGTGAAGCTGCTCTCTACTGGACTGGGGAATCCCCACTGTAAACTGGAGACTCTGAGGTCAGTATTCCTGTAGTTGGTCAACAAGTGATAACTGTTCACCAGATCCACATGTGTTTACCAGGCACACATAGTCCTCACCATATGTGTTTGGACAGTGAAGCTTACAGTTTTACATTTGGTGCTATGCTCCAGCAATTTGGATTTGAGATAAAATGTTTCATATTAGGCAACAGTACAGAATGTCACCTTTTATTTGATGTTAATGGTGAGAGGTTAGTATGTTTTGTTGTATCCTCTGTAACTTTCTCATTCATTATTCTTCATGATTCATTCATGATTTTTCTTAATCATGGCATCATTAGGATTAATTTAGTAGTGTTTAGAAACATGTTATCTACTCACTTTGACAGAAGATTAATCCAGTCATCATCCACCATTCAGTTACTATCGGGCAAAACATAACCCAAAACACAACCAACACAAACTGCAAATGCAACCAACGAGTTTGGGACCAAATACTCAACTTTTGACTACTTTAATACACTATAAGTGAATTGGTCAGAATACTTATGACTTCTTCAAATAGGGGGACTAGATACATAAAGTGATTCATTTCTAAATGGTGAAACAGATATGTATGAAAATACCCTAAAATAAAAGGTGACATTATATACTGTCACCTCAAATGAAACATTTGATCTGAAATCCAAAATGTTGGAGTATAAAGCCACATTTAAAATGTTAGCTTCACTGTCAAAATAGATATAGTGTGGACTGTATACTCAATACAATCTAAATCTGATACCTCACTGTCTGTCTTTTGACTGATACTGCTTTTTAAACTGCTCTGGTCAGTCTACTCAAATATTTGTACTATACATGTTTCTCTCTACAATCAATATATGATCATTTCTAATAATGAAACATTCATTAATTTATTAATAGATATGGCAAGTTTCATGACACTGATATATCTGAATATGTTGAAAAAATATACTGCCACTATTTTCACCACCAAAGAATAGCAGTGTGGTTTTAATATCATTTGACTCTTTGCAGGCTGTCAGGCTGTCTAGTCACAGAGGAAGGATGTGATTCTCTGGTCTCAGCTCTGAAGTCAAACCCCTCAAACCTGAGAGAGCTGGATCTGAGTAACAATGACCTGAAGGATTCAGGAGTGAAGCTGCTCTCTGCTGGACTGGGGAATCCCCACTGTAAACTGGAGACTCTGAGGTCAGTATTCTTGTAGTTGGTCAACAAGTTATAACTGTTCACCAGATCCACATGTGTTTACCAGGCACACATAGTCCACACCATATGTGTTTGGACATTGAAGCTTACAGTTTTACATTTGGTGCTATACTCCATCATTTTGGATTTGAGATATAATGTTTCATATTAGGCGACAGTATATAATGTCACCTTTTATTTGAGGATATTTTCATACATATCTGTGTTACTGTTTAGAAACGATAGCACTTTATGTATCTAGTACTCCCATTTGTATATGTCGTAATTATTTGGACATATTCACTTATATTGTTTTAAAGTAGTCATAAGTTTAACTTTTGGTCCCATATTCCTTACCTGCAGTGATTACATCAAGCTTGTGATTCTACAAACTTGTTGAAAGCATTTGCAGTTTGTCTTGGTTGTGTTTTGGATGATGTTTTTCCCAATAGAAACTGAATGGTGGATAATGTCCTGTCATTTTGGAGTCACTTCACTTGTATTGTCAGTAAGAATAGAAGATGTTTCTGAACACTTCTACATTCATGTGGACGCTACCATGATTATGAATAATCATGAATGAATCATGAATGATGATGAATGAGAAAGTTACAGAGGAACAAGGATCATACCCCCTCTGTTATTGGTAATGGTGAGAGGTTAGGATGTTTTGTTGTAGCCTCTGTAACTCTCTCACTCATTATTATTCATGATTCATTCATTATTTTTCTTAATCATGGCATCATCAGGATTAATTTAGTAATGTTTAGAAACATGTTATCTACTCACTTACACAGAAAATTACTCCAGTCATCATGCACCATTCAGTTACTATTGGGCAAAACATAACCCAAAACACAACCAAAACAAACTGCAAATGCAACCAATGAGTTTGGGACCAAATACTCAACTTTTGACTACTTTAATACACTATAAGTGAATTAGTTAGAATACTTATGACTTCTTCAAATGGGGTGACTAGATACATAAAGTGCTTTCATTTCTAAACGGTGAAACAGATATGTATGAAAATACCCTCAAATAAAAGGTGACATTATATACTGTCACCTCATATGAAACATTTGATCTGAAATCCAAAATGCTGGAGTATAGAGCCACATTTAAAATGTCAGTTTCACTGTCAAACTAGATATGGTGTGGACTGTATACTCAATACAATCTAAATCTGATACCTCACTGTCTGTCTTTTGCCTGATACTGCTTTTTAAACTGCTCTGGTCAGTCTACTCAAATATTTGTACTTTATATTTTTCTCTCTTTAAGCAATACTTTGATAATTTGTCATTTCTAATAATGATACATTAATTTATGAATATATATGGCAGGTTTCAGGACAGTGATATATCTGAATATGTAGAAAAAATATACTGCCACTATTTTAACCACCAAAGAATAGCAGTGTGATTTTAATATGATTTGACTCTTTGCAGGCTGTCAGGATGTCTAGTCACAGAGGAAGGCTGTGCTTCTCTGGTCTCAGCTCTGAAGTCAAACCCCTCACACCTGAGAGAGCTGGATCTGAGTAACAATGACCTGAAGGATTCAGGAGTGAAGCTGCTCTCTGCTGGACTAGGGAATCCCCACTGTAAACTGGAGACTCTGAGGTCAGTATTCCTGTAGTTGGTCAACAAGTGATAACTGTTCACCAGATCCACATGTGTTTACCAGGCACACATAGTCCACACCATATGTGTTTGGACAGTGAAGCTTACAGTTTTACATTTGGTGCTATGCTCCAGCATTTTGGATTTGAGATAGAATGTTTCATATTAGGCAACAGTACAGAATGTCACCTTTTATTTGATGTTAATGGTGAGAGGTTAGCATGTTTTGTTGTAGCCTCTGTAACTCTCTCACTCATTATTATTCATGATTCATTCATTATTTTTCTTAATCATGGCATCATCAGGATTAATTTAGTAATGTTTAGAAACATGTTATCTACTCACTTACACAGAAAATTACTCCAGTCATCATGCACCATTCAGTTACTATTGGGCAAAACATAACCCAAAACACAACCAAAACAAACTGCAAATGCAACCAATGAGTTTGGGACCAAATACTCAACTTTTGACTACTTTAATACACTATAAGTGAATTAGTTAGAATACTTATGACTTCTTCAAATGGGGTGACTAGATACATAAAGTGCTTTCATTTCTAAACGGTGAAACATATGTATTAAAATACCCTCAAATAAAAGGTGACATTATATACTGTCACCTCATATGAAACATTTGATCTCAAATCCAAAATGCTGGAGTACAGAGCCACATTTAAAATGTTAGCTTCACTGTCAAAATAGATATAGTGTGGACTGTATACTCTATACAATCTAAATCTGATACCTCACTGTCTGTCTTTTGACTGATACTGCTTTTTAAACTGCTCTGGTCAGTCTACTCAAATATTTGTACTTTTATATTTTTCTCTCTACAAGCAATACTTTGATAATTTGTCATTTCTAATAATGATACATTAATTTATGAATATATATGGCAGGTTTCAGGACACTGATATCTGAAAATGTTGAAAAAATATACTGCCACTATTTTCACCACCAAAGAATAGCAGTGTGGTTTTAATATGATTTGACTCTTTGCAGGCTGTCAGGCTGTCTAGTCACAGATGAAGGCTGTGCTTCTCTGGTCTCAGCTCTGAAGTCAAACCCCTCACACCTGAGAGAGCTGGATCTGAGTAACAATGACCTGAAGGATTCAGGAGTGAAGCTGCTCTCTGCTGGACTGGGGAATCCCCACTGTAAACTGGAGACTCTGAGGTCAGTATTCCTGTAGTTGGTCAACAAGTGGTAACTGTTCACCAGATCCACATGTGTTTACCAGGCACACATAGTCCACACCATATGTGTTTGGACAGTGAAGCTTACAGTTTTACAGTGGTGTGAAAAAGTGTTTGCCCCCTTTCTGATTTCTTATTTGTTTGCATGCTTGTCACACTTAAATGTTTCAGATCATCAAACAAATTTAAATATTAGTCAAAGATAACACAAGTAAACACAAAATGCAGTTTTGAAATGAAGGTTGTTGTTATTAAGGGAAAACAAAATCCAAACCCACATGGCCCTGTGTGAAAAAGTGATTGCCCCCTACAACCTAATAACTGGTTGGGCCACCCTTAGCAGCAACAACTGCAATCAAACATTTGAATTCCAATGAAGTTTTTATAGCGCTGTGGAGGAATTTTGGCCCACTCATCTTTTCAGAATTGTTGTAATTCAGCCACATTGGAGGGTTTTCGAGCATGAACTGCCTTTTTAAGGTCATGCCACAGCATCTCAATAGGATTCAGGTCAGGACTTTGACTAGGCCACTCCAAAGTCTTCATTTTGTTTTTCTTCAGCCATTCAGAGGTGGACTTGCTGGTGTGTTTTGGATCATTGTCCTGCTGCAGAATCCAAGTTCGCTTCAGCTTGAGGTCACGAATAGATGGCCGGACATTCTCCTTCAGGATTTTTTGGTAGATAGCAGAATTCATGGTTCCATTTATCACAGCAAGTCTTCCAGGTCCTGAAGCAGCAAAACAGGCCCAGACCATCACACTACCACCACCATATTTTACTGTTGGTATGATGTTCTTTTTCTGAAATGCGATGTTACTTTTACGGCAGATGTAATGGGACACACACCTTCCAAAAAGTTCAACTTTTGTCTCGTCAGTCCACAGAGTATTTTCCCAAAGGTCTTGGGGATCATCAATATGTTTTCTGGCAAAAACGAGACGAGCCTTAATGTTTTTTTTTGCTCAGCAGTGGTTTTCGTCTTGGAACTCTGCCATGCAGGCCATTTCTGCCCAGTCTCTTTCTTATGGTGGAGTCATGAACATTGACTTTAACTGAGTAAGTGAGGCCTGCAGCTCTTTGGATGTTGTTGTGGGGTCTTTTGTGACCTCTTGGATGAGTCGTCGCTTACGCTCTTGGGGTCATTTTGGTCGGCCGGTCACTCCTGGGAAGGTTCACCACTGTTCCATGTTCTCGCCATTTGTGGATAATGGCTCTCACTGTGGTTCGCTGGAGTCCCAAAGCTTTAGAAATGGCTTTATAACCTTTTCCAGACTAATGGATCTCAATTACTTTCTTTCTCATTTGTTCCTGAATTTCTTTGGATCTCGGCATGATGTCTGGCTTTTGAGGATCTTTTGGTCTACTTCACTTTGTCAGGCAGGTCCTATTTAAGTGATTCCTTGATTGAGAACAGGTGTGGCAGTAATCAGGCCTGGGTGTGGCTAGAGGAATTGAACTCAGGTGTGATGAACCACAGTTGAGTTGTGTTATAACAGGTGGTGCAATCACTTTTTCACACAGGGCCATGTAGGTTTGGATTTTGTTTTCCCTTAATAATAACAACCTTAATTTCAAAACTGCATTTTATCTTTGACTAATATTTAAATTTGTTTGATGATCTGAAACATTTAAGTGTGACAAACATGCAAACAAATAAGAAATCAGGAAGGGGGCAAACACTTTTTCACACCACTGTATTTGTACTTTTATATTTGTCTCTCTACAAGCAAAACTTTGATAATATGTCATTTCTAATAATGATACATTAATTTATGAATATATATGGCAGGTTTCAGGACAGTGATATATCTGAATATGTAGAAAAAATATACTGCCACTATTTTAACCACCAAAGAATAGCAGTGTGATTTTAATATGATTTGACTCTTTGCAGGCTGTCAGGCTGTCTAGTCACAGAGGAAGGCTGTGCTTCTCTGGTCTCAGCTCTGAAGTCAAACCCCTCACACCTGAGAGATCTGGATCTGAGTAACAATGACCTGAAGGATTCAGGAGTGAAGCTGCTCTCTGCTGGACTGGGGAATCCCCACTGTAAACTGGAGACTCTGAGGTCAGTATTCCTGTAGTTGGTCAACAAGTGATAACTGTTCACCAGATCCACATGTGTTTACCAGGCACACATAGTCCACACCATATGTGTTTAGACAGTGAAGATTACAGTTTTACATTTGGTGCTATACTCCATCATTTTGGATTTGAGATAGAATGTTTCATATTAGGCGACAGTACAGAATGTCACCTTTTATTTGATGTTAATGGTGAGAGGTTAGCATGTTTTGTTATAGCCTCTGTAACTTTCTCACTCATTATTATTCATGATTCATTCATGATTTTTCTTAATCATAGCGTCATCAGGATTCAGTGAGTAGTATTTAGAAACATGTTATCTACTCACTTAGACAGAAAATTACTCCAGTCATCATCCACCATTCAGTTACTATTGGACAAAACATAACCCAAAACACAACCAAAACAAACTGCAAATGCAACCAACGAGTTTGGGACCAAATACTCAACTTTTGACTACTTTAATACACTATAAGTTAATTAGTTCGAATACTTATGACTTCGTCAAATAGGGGGACTATATACATAAAGTGCTTTCATTTCTAAATGGTGAAACAGATATGTATGAAAATACCCTCAAATAAAAGGTGACATTATATACTGTCACCTCATATGAAACATTTGATTTGAAATCCAAAATGCTGGAGTATAGAGCCACATTTAAAATGTCATTTTCACTGTCAAACTAGATATGGTGTGGACTGTATACTCAATACAATCTAAATCTGATACCTCACTGTCCGTCTTTTGACTGATACTGCTTTTTAAACTGGTCTGGTCAGTCTACTCAAATATTTGTACTATACATGTTTCTCTCTACAAGTAATACTTTGATAATTTGTCATTTCTAATAATGATACATTAATTTATGAATAGATATGGCAGGTTTCAGGACACTGATATATCTGAATATGTTGAAAAAATATACTGCCACTATTTTGACCACCAAAGAACAGCAGTGTGGTTTTAATATGATTTGACTCTTTGCAGGCTGTCAGGCTGTCTAGTCACAGAGGAAGGCTGTGCTTCTCTGGTCTCAGCTCTGAAGTCAAACCCCTCACACCTGAGAGATCTGGATCTGAGCTACAATCACCCAGGAGACTCAGGAGTCAGACTGCTCTCTGCTGGACTGGAGGATCCACACTGCAGACTGGAGAAACTCAAGTATGTAGAGGGTTTATGTCAATGTTCATATCAGACATGTTGGAGTTATCAGGCTAGTTAAGACAAACATTCTGACCACAACTTGGACTAAGTTATATAAAGACTGTGTGTGTGTGTGTGTGTGTGTCCAGTGTGTGTGTGTGTGTGTGTCCAGTGTGTGTGTGTCCAGTGTGTGTGTGTCCAGTGTGTGTGTGTGTGTCCTGTGTGTGTGTGTCCAGTGTGTGTGTGTGGGTCCACTGGACACACACACACTGGACACACACACACAAACACACTGGACACACACACACACATTGGACACACACTGGACACACACACACACACTCACACTGGACACACACATATACACTGGACAAACACACACACACACTGGACACACACACACACACACAAACACACTGGACACACACACACTGGACACACTGGACAGACAAACACACACACTGGTCACACAAACACACACACACACACACTGGACACACACTGGACACAAACTGGACACACACACACACTGGACACACACACACACTGGACACACACACACACACACAGGACACACACACACTGGACACACACACACACAGGACACACACACACTGGACACACACACACACTGGACACACACACACTGGACACACACACACACACACACACTGGACACACACAAACTGGACACACACACACACAAACAGGACACACACACACAGACACACACACACACTGGACACACACACTGGACACATACACACACACAGACAAACATTCTTACCACCGCTTATACAAAGTGATATGCTGAATGTGTGTGTGAGTGTCAAGTGTGTGTGTTGTGTGTGTGTGTCCAGTGTGTGTGTGTGAGTTCAGGTGTATCCCTCAATGACTGTCTGTTCTTCTGCTTACCGCTACAGTGTGGAACATGGTGGAGAGAACACAATGAAACCTGGACTTAGAAAATGTGAGTGTTGACTGCTGTGAAGAATATGACTAAGAATAAGTCTTAATTCAAGTGAAGTCAAAGTCAAAGACCACCATCATTACTTACTTGGTCATATTAAATATCAGCTGTAGTTCTACAGAAGCACAAATCAGGGACACCAAAGTTTACAAAGAGTTGCTTTGACAATGTGTGTGTCTGTGTGTGTGTCTGACGTGTTTGTGTTACTTTAGAAATGTGTGTGTGTGTTCTGCATGCATGAAGGTGTGTGTTCAGGAGTGTGTGTGTGTGTGTGTGTTCAGGATTTGTGTGTGTGTGTTCCAGGATGTGTGTGTTTGTGTGTGTTTGTGTGTGTGTGTGTGTGTGTGTTCAGGCTGTGTGTGTGTGTGTGTGTGTGTTCAGGATGTGTGTGTGTGTGTGTTTGTGTGTGTGTGTGTGTGTGTTCAGGCTGTGTGTGTTTGTGTGTGTGTGTGTGTGTTCAGGATGTGTGTGTATTTGTGTGTGTGTGTTCAGAATGTGTGTGTTTGTGTGTGTGTGTGTGTGTGTGTGTTCAGGCTGTGTGTGTGTGTGTGTGTGTGTGTGTGTGTTCAGGCTGTGTGTGTTTGTGTGTGTGTGTGTGTGTTCAGGATGTGTGTGTATTTGTGTGTTTGTGTTCAGAATGTGTGTGTTTGTGTGTGTGTGTGTGTGTGTGTGTGTTCAGGCTGTGTGTGTGTGTGTGTTCAGGATGTGTGTGTTTGTGTGTGTGTGTGTGTGTGTGTGTGTGTGTGTGTTCAGTGTGTGTGTTCAGGCTGTGTGTGTGTGTGTGTGTGTTCAGGATGTGTGTGTGTTCAGGATGTGTGTGTGTGTGTGTGTGTGTTCAGGATGTGTGTGTGTTTGTGTGTGTGTGTTCAGAATGTGTGTGTTTGTGTGTGTGTGTGTGTGTGTTCAGGCTGTGTGTGTGTTTGTGTGTGTGTGTGTTCAGGATGTGTGTGTTTGTGTGTGTGTGTGTGTGTGTGTGTGTGTGTTGTGTGTGTTCAGTGTGTGTGTTCAGGCTGTGTGTGTGTGTGTGTTCAGGATGATAATGATTTCTAATATTGTGTCTGGTTTCATCCATCAGATATCTGTGATCTCACACTGGACCTAAACACAGTAAACAGACTCCTCTCTCTGTCTGAGGAGAACAGAAAGGTGACATGTAGGGAAGAGGAGCAGCCGTATCCTGATCACCCAGAGAGATTTGAGGACTGGGAACAGGTGCTGTGTAGAGAGGGTCTGATTGGGCGCTGTTACTGGGAGGTAGAGTGGAGTGGAAGGGCTGATATAGCAGTGGCATATAAAGGAATCAGCAGGAAAGGAGTGGGTGGTGACTGTAGGATTGGAGCCAATGACAAGTCCTGGAGTCTGATCTGCTTTGACAACCGTTACTCTGCCTGTCACAATGATAAGTTCACTACCATAGACGTCCCCTCCTCCAGCCCCCACAGAGTAGGAGTGTATCTGGACTGGCCAGCCGGCACTCTGTCCTTCTACAGAGTCTCCTCTGACACACTGACCCACCTGAACACATTCCACTCCACATTCACTGAGCCCCTCTATCCAGGGTTTAGGGTTGGTGTTGACTCCTCAGTGTCCCTGTAAATAATAACCATGGTAACACTGACACACACACACACACACACACACACACACACACACACACACACACACACACTGGACACACACACACACGTACTGAACACACACACACACTGGACACACAAACACACTTGATACACACACACTGTACACACACACACACACACACACTGAACAAACACACTGAACACACACACACACACACTGGACACACACACACTGACACACTGAACACACACACTGACACACTGGACACACACACTGGACACACAAACACTGGACACACACACACACACTGGACACACAAACACTGGACACACACACACACATTCTGAACACACACACACTGACACACACTGGACACACAAACACACTTGATACACACACACTGGACACACACACACACACACACACACACACACACACAGGACACACACACAGGACAATCACACACACTGGACACACACACTCACACTAACTGGACACACACACTCACACACACTGGACACACACACACACCTGACACACACACACACACAGGACACACACAGGACACACACACAGGAAACACACACACACTGGACACACACACACACTGGACACACACACCTGACACACACAGACACACACACACACACACACTGGACACACACACACACACCTGACACACACACACACACACACAGGACACATACACAGGACACACACACACACACACACACACCTGACACACACACACACAGGACACACACACACACACTGGACACACACACACACACACTGGACACACACTCACACTCACTGGACACACACTCACACACACTGGACACACACACACACCTGACACACACACACACACACACAGGACCACACACACGACACACACACACACACACACACACACATTGGACACACACACTCACACACACTGGACACACACACACACACCTGACACACACACACACACAGGACACATACACAGGACACACACACACACAGGACACACACACACACACTGGACACACACACACACACACTGGACACACACACTCACACTCACTGGACACACACTCACACACACTGGACACACACACACACCTGACACACACAGACACACACAGGACACACACACACACACACACACACTGGACACACACACTCACACACACTGGACACACACACACACACACACCTGACACACACACACACACACAGGACACACACACACACTGGACACACACACACACACACCTGTCACACACACACACAGGACACACACACACACTGGACACACACACACACACACACTGGACACA
>NW_025533645.1:495000-584477 GCF_020615455.1 Coregonus clupeaformis
ACTCCTCTGTGTGATCTATGTAATCAAGGTGCCTTGGACTCCTTTAATCATATGTACTGGGAGTAACCAGGGGACATGTTTTGGAAAGAGATATCCTCATACCTTGTTCCCCCAAACTGTTATTACTGAATAATAATTCACCACTGTCATTACAGCAAAGACGTATAATGTTGTCAGGTTGGACAGCAGCTAAAAAGATGTTGGAACTAAGATGGCAACCACCACACCTCATTGGATCAGCACTTTAATAGATATAATTTATTTAGAACTATCCACTGCTAGGATCCATGGGGCTAGCCAAACAACAATTGCAGCTGAAACCATAAAATAACTATTGTAGTGGGTTTTACCCAACAGATTGACCGTTAATTATAATATTTGTGCAAATGTGTGGTCCCAGGAGGGGTTGGAGGGTGGGTTGGGGTGGTCCCAGGAGGGGTTGGAGGGTGGGTTGGGGTGGTCCCAGGAGGGGTTGGAGGGTGGGTTGGGTTGGTCTCAGGAGGGTTGGAGGGGTGGGTTGGGGTGGTCTCAGGAGGGGTTGGAGGGTGGGTTGGGGTGGTCCCAGGAGGGGTTGGAGGGTGGGTTGGGGTGGTCCCAGGAGGGGTTGGAGGGTGGGTTGATGCAGCTGAGGTGGGTGGGTTGGGGTGGTATATTAATAACTTGTTTCCATAATATACTGATATATATTTTAACAGTATTGTGTCTCTACCTGCATAACCATTCCTGCTGCTATTTGTTCGGATATATATTTTAACAGTATTGCGTCTCTAGCTGTATAACCATTCCTGCTGCTATTTGTTCTTGTCTGTGTTCCTTTCAAATAAATAAAAAGTTTCAACAGAAAATCAGAGACCGGGAAATCAAGTCACATGCTGGTGTAAGGACATGGATTGTCCAGCCTGTGGTAAAAAGGGCAACATCGGACAAGTCTCCAGAAACAAAAAGAGAACAGAGAAATCACAAAAACGGGAAACAAAAAACAGGCATTCCAACGAAAGACACATAGACATGTTCACACTGTTGAGTAAGAGAACACTGAGGTGAGTGACTCATCAGACGAGGAAGTCACACTGAAAATCCTGACTTTTTCCTGGCGGGCCGCACGGCTACTATGTCTCCCCCTTGCTAGAGGGACAGCCGGTGGGTATGGAGATTGACACAGGGGCAGCTGTATCTCTTGTGTCAGAAAAAAGATAATGAAACACCTTCCACTTCAACCAGCGCACCTAGTGTTAAAGACTTACACAGGTGAATCTGTCGCTGTGAGAGGCATCACTGATGTCACAGTTCAGGTAAACAGACAAACTGAAAAGCTGCCACTCTATGTTGTGAAAGGAGACTATGCATCACTACTGGGATGTTCATAGTTGGAGAAAATCACACTGGACTGGCCATCAGTGCATACAATGACACATGGAGACACAGACCTACCTGCCATCTTAAAGAAACATGGAGAAGTCTTTAATGGACAGCTGGGTAGTATGAACGACATTACAGGGAAGCTTAGCATTAAGCCAGACAGCAAACCAACGTTTCTGAAAGCAGGATCTGTACATTATGCTATCAGACCAAAAGTCAAGGCTGACTTGGACGCTTTAGTCAAGAACAAAGTACTGGAGCCGGTCAGCATGAGTGAATGCATGAGCAACACCCATCTACCAGTCCTTAACACTAGAACCGCCTGTTCTTTCAGCATATAAGAACCCGCTAGAGAAAGTTACCAGGCGTCTACTTTAGCATATGCATCAGATGCATATCAACCAGCAAGGTGCAAGGTGTGCAAACATGGTTTGTTAAATAAACGATTGATAAATAGTGCATAAACTATTGTAAAGGATTAATTACATGAAGAAGTATCGCACCATTATGCAGAAGTCACATGCATCATTATCAGTTTCTATCTGGTTTCTATTGGCCATTCATCCATTGGCGACAGAACAGCATATTTTAATTTGATGATGTTACTAGTTTCTGCTTAGTTGCCAGAGCAATGCTGCCGCTGGAGTGGTCATGTGCTAAATACATTGACAGCACAGATATTGCTGAGAAAAGTTCACTTTGGAAATAGAGCTTCACCTCTTGAATGTTGAGAGTTATTTGATAAAGGTAAGTGCCATAGAAACTGCAGAATATGCTATTTCAGATACAGTACTATATAGAAATCACAATGTTTTACCTGCATGTGACTCTGAAGGAGGATTTGGTAAAGAGATGCTCCTTTCCCTGCATCTGTTAATTACCAGATGCGCCCAATGTACAATTTGACAACTGATAATATTGTCACTCATCAGATTATTGTCAATGTAATCTGGTCTATAGGCTAACTCTTATCATGTGTGAAATGAGTTGAGGTATAGTTCAGGTGTAGTTTTGATGGGCCGGCTGTGAGGCTGACTGGCATCAGTTTGTTTCCCGCTCATCAACTTGGATAGATTCAAGGATATTATTCTAAAGGCCTTCTGCAACTCATAGCATGTTTTCGTTTCCCACAATACATTTAATTAGTAATAGAATTATAGTAAATAAAACAGTCCCATAACAGCTTATTTTTTACAAAGTAAAACATAAAAGATATATATATATATATATATTTTTTTACATTCTATTTATTGGCATTTTTTACAATTGAACAATCATCAAAATATGCCAGAGATAACAGCCCCGTTGTTCCTTCCACCTACACAAAACAGCTCCATGGGATCCCATGGTACCACACCTTTCCCTCCCCAACACAGCTCCATGGGATCCCATGGTACCACACCTTTCCCTCCCCAACACAGCTCCATGGGATCCCATGGTACCACACCTTTCCTCCCCAACACAGCTCCATGGGATCCCATGGTACCACACCTTTCCTCCCCAACACAGCTCCATGGGATCCCATGGTACCACACCTTTCCCTCCCCAACACAGCTCCATGGGATCCCATGGTACCACACCTTTCCCTCCCCAACACAGCTCCATGGGATCCCATGGTACCACACCTTTCCCTCCCCAACACAGCTCCATGGGATCCCATGGTACCACACCTTTCCCTCCCCAACACATGAACACCCCCCCAGACATCAGTCAATTCAAAGGGTTTATTACATAAATTGTACAGTGAGGGAAAAAAGTATTTGATCCCCTGCTGATTTTGTACATTTGCCCACTGACAAAGACATGATCAGTCTATAATTTGAATGGTAGGTTTATTTGAACAGTGAGAGACAGAATAACAACAAAAAAATCCAGAAAAACGCATGTCAAAAATGTTATAAATTGATTTGCATTTTAATCAGGGAAATAAGTATTTGACCCCCTCTCAATCAGAAAGATTTCTGGCTCCCAGGTGTCTTTTATACAGGTAGCGAGCTGAGATTAGGAGCACACTCTTAAAGGGAGTGCTCCTAATCTCAGTTTGTTATCTGTATAAAAGACACCTGTCTACAGAAGCAACCAATCAATCAGATTCCAAACTCTCCACCATGGCCAAGACCAAAGAGCTCTCCAAGGATGTCAGGGACAAGATTGTAGACCTACACAAGGCTGGAATGGGCTACAAGACCATCGCCAAGCAACTTGGTGAGAAGGTGACAACAGTTGGTGCGATTATTCGCAAATGGAAGAAACACAAAATAACTGTCGATCTCCTTCGGCCTGGGGCTCCATGCAAGATCTCACCTCGTGGAATTGCAATGATCATGAGAACAGTGAGGAATCAGCCCAGAACTACACGGGAGGATCTTGTCAATGATCTCAAGGCAGCTGGGACCATAGTCACCAAGAAAACAATTGGTAACACACTACGCCGTGAAGGACTGAAATCCTGCAGCGCCCGCAAGTTCCCCCTGCTCAAGAAAGCACATATACAGGCCCGTCTGAAGTTTTCCAATGAATATCTGAATGATTCAGAGAAGAACTGGGTGAAATTGTTGTGGTTAGATGAGACCAAAATCGAGCTCTTTGCCATCAACTCAACTCGCCGTGTGTGAAGGAGGAGGAATGCTGCCTATGACCCCAAGAACACCATCCCCACCGTCAAACATGGAAGTGGAAACATTATGCTTTGGGGGTGTTTTTCTACTAAGGGGACAGGACAACTTCACCGCATCAAAGGGACGATGGACAGGGCCATGTATCTTGGGTGAGAACCTCCTTCCCTCAGCCAGGGCATTGAAAATGGGTCGTGGATGGGTATTCCAGCATGACAATGACCCAAAACACACAGCCAAGGCAACAAAGGAGTGGCTCAAGAAGAAGCACATTAAGGTCCTGGAGTGGCCTAGCCAGCCTCCAGACCTTAATCCCATAGAAAATCTGTGGAGGGAGCTGAAGGTTCGAGTTGCCAAACGTCAGCCTCGAAACCTTAATGACTTGGAGAAGATCTGCAAAGAGGAGTGGGACAAAATCCCTCCTGAGATGTGTGCAAACCTGGTGGCCAACTACAAGAAACGTCTGACCTCTGTGATTGCCAACAAGGGTTTTGCCACCAAGTACTAAGTCATGTTTTGCAGAGGGGTCAAATACTTATTTCCCTCATTAAAATGCA
Organism: Coregonus clupeaformis; assembly: GCF_020615455.1. NCBI lineage: Eukaryota > Metazoa > Chordata > Actinopteri > Salmoniformes > Salmonidae > Coregonus > Coregonus clupeaformis. The sequence goes on from NW_025533645.1 coordinate 499,532, forward strand.
AATGAATTTATAACATTTTTGATATGCGTTTTTCTGGATTTTTTTGCTGTTATTCTGTCTCTCACTGTTCAAATAAACCTACCATTAAAATTATAGACTGATCATGTCTTTGTCAGTGGGCAAACGTACAAAATCAGCAGGGGATCAAATACTTTTTTCCCTCAATGATGTGGACCATGAAAACAACAGGGAGAGAGAGCTATCCTTGAACGAGGGAAAAACTGTTGTTAATCAATTGTACTAATCTAGACTTAATTTACGGGATAAAAGTAAGGTATGGTATTATCAAATGTTGTCATTTTTAATTTCATTTTTATTATGATTTAATAAACAATGTTGGTGTTTTGTTTTTGAAAGCATGAATCACGTTGTGACTCGTGTTCAAAAAGGGGGTGCTAATGATGGTAAGAGGACGTATTGGTACATTTGCATATCGTAGTAAGAATTTGAGCAGTAGTAATTAATGTGTTATGGGTTAGATTAAATGTTTTAAGGGAAAATGTATTTGTGGTGTAAGGCAGGATGTAGAGGAAGCCATGTCTATGAAACTAGTGACTATAATAAGTTGAAAGAATGTGCACATCCTAATAGAGGATTTTCCTGACTGATTGATGAGTAGAGTGTAAACTATGTCTCAACTAACAATGTTCTGAAGATTTTCTTTCAAAAGGTGAAGGTTTCTTGGCAAGAACTAACAGGAGAATTTGTGCATTTTCTGTGCATAGGAGACTGAGAGAATCTAGGTGGTGGTTAGTACTAGTTGTTGAGGGCTACCTCAAGGGAGGAGACAGTAGAAGAGAGATTTTTGCATCTATTTGTCCCAATGTAGGAGTGTTAAAAATCATAGGAGGAAGATGGAAATGTCACTGTGGAGAGTTGTTTTTGTTTGTGTGTCTATGTCTGTGTGTCGTTGCAGCTGTGAATCTTGAACTCCATATGGGTGTGATGCAAGAAGGACATACTACACAGAGAGACGTTAACAGAAATTGGGAAGTATATTAGAAATTACTATTAGGAATAATTGTTAAAACATAATAATTGGTCATATGGTAAATGTTTATGTGGATTTATTGGATTAGGAATGTAATCAATTAAACTGTTGTGTATTTATCTTCTAGTGAGGTAAATCCAGATGGTATCTTGATGCATATTAAGGGATCATTTGGCATAGAATGGTGTGTACCTATATATAAATAAAAGTAACAACATATGAACCGGCTGAAGATGAATATCAGAGGCGTTGAAGACGTTTTTGTAAAATACCACTTCTACATGCAACTGGTCTACAATAACCAATCGAAGATATCAAAAGATTGTCTCATGTTTTTATATCAAGGGAGTGTGACAGGAGTCCACCATTGAGTGAGAATGGAGAAAGATCTGTTTGAATGCAACATTTCTCATGTTGTTGGTATACTGGTTGGCAAATGGACAAGACACAATGAGGTTGTAGAGATGGTGATGACTCGGATGAGACATTGAAGTTGGGACATTGTCATGGGCAATTCATTTAGAACTATGAAGCTGTCTGAAGAACATCATGAAAAGACGCCAGAAGATTTAAGTGCCGGGGAAGGAAGGGGTTGGTTAGCTGTGTCGATAATAGATTTGGATTCATCTAAATGTGCTAATTTGGGTAGGAGGTATATACACTGCTAAATTAATAGTTCTAACAATGCATTGAGATGATGATCTGTATTTATTCTCAGGATGAGGAAGGTCATAATAGAATTATGGATGTTTATACTGTATGTTAATACAAGTGTACATTCTGACAGTTGTAATGGGTGCTAGAGTTGAGGGTTTTAATTTTGAGTGATAGGACCAAGTGAATCAATAAGAATTGTCATTCTAAATTTGGTTGAGATAAGTAATTTGGTTTTGATTATAATTTATAAGATGACTGAGTGATTTAAGTAAATCATTAGTACATATTAGTAACTAAAGATGTTGAAACTATTTTCAACATGAAGGGTATTGCTTGTACAATTGAGAGATAACTGTCGTAAATAGATATTATGGTTAAAACAGCGATACCTTATTGTAATGTCTTAGGATACACTTATATGATTTATTTCGAGTAGAAACTTTTGAATCTTACTGGTTGAAACATGTAAGTTGATGTAAGGAATGTGACTGATATCATCAACATGTTGATTATTAAGTTACCGTATTCACATATTAGTCTCTATATACATTTGAAGTATTGGGAGGTTTTTTATTTTTATTTTTTTATTTCACCTTTATTTAACCAGGTAAGCCAGTTGAGAACAGGTTCTCATTTACAACTGCGACCTGGCCAAGATAAAGCAAAGTAGTGCAATAAAAACAACATAGTTACATATGGGGTAAAAAAAAAAGCATAAAGTCAGAAAATACAACAGAAAATATATATACAGTGTGTGCAAATGTAGCAAGTTATGGAGGTAAGGCAATAAATAGGCTATAGTGCAGAATAATTACAATAGTATTAACACTGGAATGCTAGATGTGCAAGAGATTATGTGCAAATAGAGATACTGGGGTGCAAATGAGCAAAATAAATAACAATATAGGGATGAGGTAGTTGGGTGGGCTAATTTCGGATGGGCTGTGTACAGGTGCAGTGATCGGTAAGGTGCTCTGACAACTGATGCTTAAAGTTATTAAGGGAGATAAGAGTCTCCAGCTTCAGAGATTTTTGCAATTGCTCCAGTCATTGGCAGCAGAGAACTGGAAGGAATGGCGGCCAAAGGAGGTGTTGGCTTTGGGAATGACCAGTGAGATATACCTGCTGGAGCGTAGACTACGGGTGGGTGCTGCTATGGTGACCAATGAGCTAAGATAAGGCGGGATTTGCCTAGCAGTGATTTATAGATGGCCTGGAGCCAGTGGGTTTGACTGACGAACATGTAGTGAGGACCAGCCAACAAGAGCGTACAGGTCACAGTGGTGGGTAGTGTATGGGGCTTTGGAGACAAAACGGATGGCACTGTGATAGACTACATCCAATTTGTTGAGTAGAGTGTTGGAGGCTATTTTGTAAATGACATCGCTCGAAGTCAAGGATCGGTAGGATAGTCAGTTTTACGAGGGGCATGTTTGGCAGCATGAGTGAAGGAGGCTTTATTGCGAAATAGGAAGCCGATTCTAGATTTAACTTTGGATTGGAGATTCTTTATGTGAGTCTGGAAGTTGAGTTTACAGTCTAACCAGACACCTAGGTATTTGTAGTTGTCCACATACTCTAGGTCAGACCCACGAGAGTGGTGATTCTAGTCGGGTGGGCGGGTGCCAGCAGCGTTCGATTGAAAAGCATGCATTTAGTTTTACTAGTGTTTAAGAGCAGTTGGAGGCTACTGAAGGATTGTTGTATGGCATTGAAGCTCGTTTGGAGGTTTGTTAACACAGTGTCCAATGAAGGGCCAGATGTATACAAATGGTGTCGTCTGCGTAGAGGTGGATCAGAGAGTCACCAGCAGCAAGAGCGACATCATTGATATACACGGAGAAAAGTGTCGGCCCAAGAATTGAACCCTGTGGCACCCCATAGAGACTGCCATAGGTCCAGACAACAGGCCCTCCGATTTGCACACACTGAACTCTATCTGAGAAGTAGTTGGTGAACCAGGCGAGGCAGTCATTTGAGAAACCAAGGCTATTTAGTCTGCCAATAAGAATGCGGTGGTTGACAGAGTCGAAGCGCCTTGGCCAGGTCGATGAAGACGGCGCACAGTACTGTCTATTATCAATCGCGGTTATAATATCGTTTAGGACCTTGAGCGTGGCTGAAGTGCACCCGTGACCAGCTCGGAAACCGGATTGCATAGCGGAGAAGGTACGGTGGTATTCGAAATGGTCGATGATCTGTTTGTTAACTTGGCTTTCAATACTTTCGGAAGGCAGGGCAGGATGGATATAGGTCTGTAGCAGTTTGGATCTAGAGTGTCACCCCCTTTGAAGAGGGGGATGACCGCGGCAGCTTTCCAATCTCTGGGGATCTCAGACGTTATGAAAGAGAGGTTAAACAGACTAGTAATAGGGTTAGCGACAATTTCAGCGGCTAGTTTTAGAAAGAAAGGGTCCAGATTGTCTAGCCCAGCTGATTTGTAGGGGTCCAGATTTTGCAGCGCTTTCAAAACATCAGCTGTCTGAATTTGTGTGAAGGAGAAGCGGGGGGCATGGGCAAGTTGCAGCAGAGGGTGCAGAGTTGGTGGCCGGGTTAGTGGTAGCCAGATGGAAAGCAGTGGCCAGCTGTAGCAAAATGCTTGTTGAAATTCTCGATTATTGTAGATTTATCGGTGGTGATAGTGTTTCCTAGCCTCAGTGCAGTGGGCAGCTGGGAGGAAGTGCTCTTATTCTCCATGGACTTTACAGTGTCCCAAAACTTTTGGAGTTAGTGCTACAGGATGCAAATTTCTGTTTGAAAAAGTTAGCCTTTGCTTTCCTGACTGCTTGTGTATATTGGTTCCTAACTTCCTGAAAAGTTGCATATCGCGGGGGCTATTTGATGCTAATGCTGTACGCCACAGGATGTTTTTGTGCTGGTCAAGGGCAGTCAAGTCTGAGGAGAACCAGGGGCTATATCGGTTCTTAGTTCTGTATTTTTGAATGGGGCATGTTTATTTAAGATTGAGAGGAAATTACTTTTAAGGAACAACCAGGCATCCTCTACTGGACGGAATGAGATCTATATCCATCCAGGATACCTGGGCCAGGTCAATTAGGAAGGCCTCCTCGCTAAAGTGTTTTAGGGAGCGTTTGACAGTGATGAGGGGTGGTCGTTTGACCGCGGGACCCGTTACGGACGCAGGCAATAAGGCAGTGATCGCTGAGATCCTGGTTGAAGACAGCTGAGGTGTATTTAGAGGGTATATTAGTCAGGATGATATCTATGAGGGTACCCATGTTTACGGATTTTGGGTTGTACCTGGTAGGTTCGAGTGATAATTTGCGTGAGGTTGAGGGCATCTAGCTTGGATTGGTAGGATGGCTGGGGTATTAAGCATATCCCAATTTAGGTCACCAAGCAGTACGAACTCTGAGGATAAATGGGGGGCAATCAATTCACATATGGTGTCCAGGGCACAGCTGGGGGCTGAGGGGGGTCTGTAGCAAGCGGCAACAGTGAGAGACTTATTTCTGGAAAGGTGGATTTTTAGAAGTAGAAGCTCAAACTGTTTGGGCACAGACCTGGATAGTATGATAGAGCTCTGCAGGCTATCTCTACAGTAGATTGCAACTCCACCCCCTTTGGCAGTTCTATCTAGACGGAAAATGTTATAGTTGGGGATGGAAATTTCAGAATTTTTGGTGGCCTTCCTGAGCCAGGATTCAGACACTGCTAGAACATCAGGGTTGGCAGAGTGTGCTAACGAGTGAATAACTCAAACTTAGGAAGTAGACTTCTGATATTTATGTGCAAGAAACCAAGACTTTTGCGATTACAGAAGTCATCAAATGATAGCGCCTGGGCAGTAGGAGTGATACTGAGGGCTGCAGGGCCTGGGTTCAAGCCTCTACATCACCAGAGGAACAGAGGAGGGCTAGAATAAGGATACGGCTAAAGGCTTTTAAGAACTGGTCTTCTAGTGCGTTGGGTACATAGAATAAAGGGGGCAGATTTCCGGGTGTTATAGAAAAGATTCAGGGCATTATGTACAGACAAGGATATGGAAGGATATGAGTAAAGTGGAGGTAAACCCTAAGCGTTGGGTAACGATGAAAGAGATAGCATCGCTGGAGGTATCTCTAGAGGCATAAATTGAGTCGGTCTCCGCGTGTATTGGGGGAGGTGCAAAGGAGCTATCTAAGGCAAGTTTAGCTAGGCTGGGGGTCTGCAGTGATATAGTACAATTAGAAATAACCGAAACAACAATAAACTAACCATGTTTGGGCTGAGGCTAAACATAAACAGGATGTAGTACCGTAAAAAGGAACAGTCCAGCAGATATCAGCTGTATAGCTGAGTTATCATAAGGTCCGGTGGTGAAGTACTAGTGAGTAAGAGGCTACAGCTAGCGGGCCAGGGCTAGCAGATGGATGGAATCTTCGTGGTTAACGTCGTAACCACATCAGACGATTTCGTCGGCAGACCAGTCGTGGTAGGATCGGCGGCTCCGTGTCAATACTAGGTGGTCCCGTCCGGTTGACAGAGAGGTAGATAGCCGGGAGATGGGCCTAGCTCAGGATAATTAGCCAGACCACAGCGTCCGTTTTTGTTGTAGCTAGCTGGTAGCGACGAATCCGGGAGTTAAAGGTCCAGTGATTCAGTGATTCCAGCGGAAAATTGATATGTTCTGGGTCGATAACGCGCTGTGCAGACTGGCCGAATATCCGGTGATCAGTGTCCAGTGATTAAAATTAATCCCGCAGAAGAAAATCCAATGTTCTGGGTGAAACACCGCTAGCTAAGGCTAATAGCAGGTAGCTAGTTAGCTGGCTAGCTGGCTAGCTAGTTTCACTGGAGATTCTGGAGATTCTAGATAAAAGGTAAGTCAATAATAGAGTCCGTTCCACATTGAGTGAGGCGGGTTGCAGGAAAGTATATTTTGTAGATGGATGAAAAGTCTGATAGGGAAATAGGTACGAAAAATACAAAAAAACAAGGTATTTACAGGCTATTTACAGACACACGACAGAAACAGGACTTGCACTACTTCGCCATCTTGGATACAAGGTATTGATAGGTGACTATGTATTCCCAACGAGGGAGGTATTGATATGGATGTTTAGAGTGGTACATATCTCTGTTGCTAGGCAACAACTTAATTGGTTCCTATCATGGGGTTTTGGTATTTGTGACATAGGAATGTATATGCTATTTCCATTTGATCTGACCTTTGTGTTGAATTCCTCAATCATAACTAGTCCAGGGCTGTACTGATTCATCAGTGACTGAAACCAGAGTGTTATCCTGTGTATCTCTCCTCAGGCATATTATGGGACCAGAGTGTTATCCTGTATATCTCTCCTCAGGCATATTATGGGACCAGAGTGTTATCCTGTGTATCTCTCCTCAGGCATATTATGGGACCAGAGTCAGGGTTGAACAGAGTTGAACATTGTACCTATTAACAGTATTGGATTGTCAAGCAATTGGATCTGAAATGTCACTCATGGGACACTATGCAATTGATAATGGCATAGCATTGGATGCTATTACAGTAGATAAAGGGGGAATGAATGTGATTATAGGGGGAGATGCATGTTGTACATACTGGCCATCAGAATAGGAAGGTTTTGGGAATTTAACTAAAGCTATGGGAAATATTAGAGACATATAGGAAGGTATTAAGAGTACGAATAGAGATGCAAAGATTGTGGGGTAATATGGTAATCTGAACGCTGTTCAATAGGAACATGGTAATTCAATAGGAACATGGATGGCAAGACAGAAGATATTTTTATTGGGATATATTCATCTGACTATATTATCATCTCCATGTAACTTACACATTGTCATGAATCAATGTATTTTCTGGAATAATGTCTGGAGGTTAAGAATTCATTTGTATGTTTGGTTTGTTTGGTTCAATTAATGTTATACTTGTGGCATTTCACTTACAACATCAACATAATGAAAAGGGTGGATTGATATAACGACTTTTGATAAAGGATTTATTAATGTATGTAAAATCATTAGCTGTATGTGAGTGACAGAGGAGGAGGACACGTGTTATTGATGTCACGGGTGAATGATCACTCATCTTAGAAAGAGTACGTGATGGAATGGCCTGGCTAGGGTGCCACACGATACTATGTATGGGGATCCTATTGTAGGAGATGTATTTCTGAAAGATATCAAGTAATTTAGGATTTGAAGTCAATTCTTGCGTGGGAAACTGCAGTCTGGTTTGTTTGTCTGAGTGAACAGAGCAGTTGGGGGAAGGGAATACACATACAATGTTTCAATCTCCAACTGTCTTGTTTCACAGACTCCTGTGAGAGAGAATACAGTAGACGGTTGCTGTCAAAAAGTGATTGGTGAGTTTTCCTGTGTCCTGTGTTTATGACCTTTTAAGGACATCCTGTCCGGATGTTCTCTTCACTATTTAGGGTGTGCTTATGTAACCTGATAGTGCAGCTGTTTCTTTGAAGTAAAGCACGTTGATGAGGAATATATGATCTATTATGCTGTGAGAGAAAGAGCACATATTTACCTGATTTGTTAAATATTAATAGTTAACAATGAATATGCTTAACAATAGTAGAGCCATTTCTTAACTACCAATGCTGTGCTTTTGGTAAGGATGGTTCCCTCTAGCTCCCTGCAGCTGGTCTGGGCGGTAGTCAAGGACATGGGATAGAGATCAACTGGAGGAACAGGTAGACCTGGATTGTTTCAATTTCTCGTTATTTCCACACAGCCACAAGAAGAAAAACATGGTGGCTCCTGATCTGCCAGGGAGGGGCGTGCTTGGATGAAAAGCAGAGATTGTTTTGGACAATTTGCAGAACTTATGAAGAGCTATACAAATCCTGTTGACTCTATTATTATTATTGACTCTGTATTAACTTCTGCCTGCAATTGCATAACTAAGGATATTTTACATATACTCAGAAGCCGTTGTCTGTGTCATTTTCTAAAGTTGAAAGTTTGTTTAAGAATAAGAGAATATCAGCACTGTGCAACGAACCCTCTACAACATGTTTGAAATAAAAAGTAATGGCCTGGTGATTGATGTGTCGTGTACTGACCTAGTTGAACTTCAAGTTTGAACTATTTGAAAAATGTGAAACAGTTGGGAATTTTTGTAGTGAACTTATGGAGCTGCTGTGTAGTGAGCTTGTGACCCCTTGTAGAATGAAAAAGTAATTTCCGGGTAGGTCTGCCTGAGTATAAGTAAGTGTTAGACTTGTCCTGTGAACACTACGAGCGACAAGAAACCTCAAGAGAGATCAACCACAGAAAACTACAGAAAACACGTCTCCTAGACCAATTCTAGGTGTGTTGTGTCCTTCATGTCTGGGCCACAATGACAAAACCATCGATGCCATTCTTTGTGATGCACCTGATTGTTTTAATGGTGGGATTGATATGAGTGGAGGCCAACCGGACGATTCAACAGTGAAGATTTTCACACACAGCTGTCTCAACAACCTTTTTCAGTCAAAAACCGGGAGTTTTTCTCCAGCGTTTCGCATGAGGGAATGGCTTAAGATAAGACTTGCTCTATGTCAGATCTAAAAGGCCCTGAATGGACCATCCCTGCCTGGATACGCACTGGAAGAGGAAGTCTGTGGCCCAGATGATTTGAAAGTCATACGAATCTCTTCAGTAGCGTAGAGTCCAGACTCCAAAGTGACAATTTTAGGTTGTTCTGAATTCGATAGCGCAAATGCCACCATATCTGTTATTTCATATGTATTTTCAAACGCTTGCACAGAGGTCAACTATTTTGTTGCCTGTCTTTAGCTTCAAGTGGCAAGATTGGTTTAAGGTGCTTGATATGATGAAACAAGTGCAACAGTTTTTCCACCATCGTGAACATTTACGAAGATGGTCCCTTCTGTCCTCAAGACAAAACTTGGGCTTATCGGCAAGAAGGTTGATCTATCATGGAAAAGAAAACATGTGAAACCTTGAAGGCCATGGAGAGCCTGGTGGAAGAGGCAACGTCTGAGTCCCTCACAGCTTGATGACGGGAATTTGGAGACTGATGGGGGTGTCGGGTTACAAAAGGCCCCTGAAAAGGAGAAAAATGCTGATTCGCTTTTTTTTTAAGAAAAAAAAAATTATAACAATTATACATTTAAACATGTATTGTTTAGTACGGTGTATTATTGTGTAATAATACAATTTATGATCCATATAAAGGTTTAGTAGTAAACATTAGTGTCATAGTTTAATATTCGATATTTCTGTAGGGGGGGGGGGGCGTCCGGGAATGTCCGGGAGGTGTCCGAGGATGGAATGTCCAGTGGATGTCTCAGTCAATTAAAAACAAAAAAAGGTAATTATATTCTTAAAGATGTCCCGTTTTACTGCTGACCTAAACAAATCCATTTGACCCCATAAAAGAGCGTCCGTGGGATGTCTCAGTCAACCAAGAAAAAGACCCAGAGGACCAGAAGGCCTGAAAACACATCTTAAAGAGACTCCTTGAATAATTTATTCCTCATGGAGCATTTTGAAGGTGAGTTGAATTTTCAATATGATGAAGGCTTCTATATCTAACTATGCATATATATATATATTATTTATGTTGTATATTATAAATGAATGTTTTTAATAATGTATTGTATAAAATGATATAGTATATAATGAATGAGATGTTGTGTTATTGATTTTTTAAAACGAGAATGGACTCTACCTACATATGTATATATCCTACTGTTTATACCAAACAAATGTCCATTTTTATGTGACATGTCTCAAGGTGTCTCAGAACCCATGAAAATGCCAAACCAAGTCTCTACTCAAGAGTGGACCACTGCCTCCACCTAGTGGATGTACAGTTACATCACAGTTATAGAAAAATTACTAGTCAATTGATTATGTGCGTGTGTGTGTGTGTGTATCTAGAATTTTAGTATAAGATTATATATGTTGTATATATATATATATATATATATATATATATATATATCTACCTACATACGTATTTACCCTACTGTTTTTACCAAACAAATTTCCATTTTATGTGAAGTGTCTAATCAAGAGTGGACCACTGGCTCCACCTAGTGGATGTTCAGTTACATCACAGTTGTAGAAAATAATTACCTAGCACGATAGTATACTATTCTATATCTCTCAATGGATAACAATTCACTCAATGTATAACAATGTTTTTTTTAAATATTTAACATTATTTCAATATTTGGTTTTTGCAGACATTTTAAGACTGGATGACATACAATTTTCAGGTAATTAATATTATTATTTTATTTATTTGTTTTTTTTAAGGGGGTAGATCAGCTTAATATTGCAGATAGATTGTAACTTCCATCAATGTAATTGTCTGCATCACTTCCAGTCCCCCATGTTTTTTATATATATACACACACACACATATTTACATTTACGTCATTTAGCAGACGCTCTTATCCAGAGTGAGTGAGTGCATACATTATTTTATTTTTTTCTCCATACTGGCCCCCCGTGGGAATCGAACCCACAACCCTGGCGTTGCAAACGCCATGCTCTACCAACTGAGCTACATCCCTGCCGGCCATTCCCTCCCCTACCCTGGACGACGCTGGGCCAATTGTGCGCCGCCTCATGGGTCTCCCGGTCGCGGCCGGCTACGACAGAGCCTGGATTTGAACCAGGATCTCTAGTAGACCACTGCGCCACTCGGGAGATAATACACATACACATACATATACACACACATATATATATATACACACACATACATACACACATACAGTGAAGGAAAAAGGTATTTGATCCCCTGCTGATTTTGTGATTGACAGTTCTTTTGTGTTGCTTCCATTTGCGAATAATCGCACCAACTGTTGTCACCTTCTCATCAAGCTGCTTGGCGATGGTCTTGTAGCCCATTCCAGCCTTGTGTAGGTCTACAATCTTGTCCCTGACATCCTTGGAGAGCTCTTTGGTCTTGGCCATGGTGGAGAGTTTGGAATCTGATTGATTGATTGCTTCTGTGGACAGGTGTCTTTTATACAGGTAACAAACTGATATTAGGAGCACTCCCTTTAAGAGTGTGCTCCTAATCTCAGCTCGTTACCTGTATAAAAGACACCTGGGAGCCAGAAATCTTTCTGATTGAGAAGGGGTCAAATACTTATTTCCCTCATTAAAATGCAAATCAATTTATAACATTTTTAAAATGCTTTTTTCTGGATTTTTTTGTTGCTATTCTGTCTCTCACTGTTCAAATAAACCTACCATTAAAATTATAGACTGATCATTTCTTTGTCAGTGGGCAAACGTACAAAATCAGCAGGGGATCAAATACTTTTTTCCCTCACTGTACCATTAAAATTATAGACTATCATTTCTTTGTCAGTGGGCAAACGTACAAAATCAGCAGGGGAACAAATAATTTTTCCCTCACTGTACATACATACAGTACATATCCTTTTTAAAAAATATATTCCCCTTTATTACTTTCCAACCCCTTCCCTAATTGGAGTAAACTAGTGAACAACAACGCTTAGGCCTCTACTTCCAGCTTATACTTACTATATACATTCTATAGACACAGTCAATTTTACAATAATTATATTTTGTTTGTTTTTGCTCCTGAACTTCTTCTACTCTCAACCTCTCCGATCATTTTCATGATGTCCATCCGGTTTGCTTCTATATGCCATATCTTTCTAACTGTGCTCTTTCCCAAAAGCTCCCAACATACAACCTATATACTTGTTATGGACACAGTATGCTTACATTATTAGTTATCTTGTTATTATTTGTTTCTCTCTCTCTCTCTCTCTCTCTCTCTCTCTCTCTCTCTCTCTCTCTCTCTCTCTCTCTATCTCGCTCTCTCTCTCTCTCTACACAACAGCCACTGGTTCTTTGGGTTGTGTGTGTGTGTGAGTGTGTGTGTGTGTGTGTGTGTGTGTGTGTGTGTGTGTGTGTGTGTGAGCGTGTGTGGTGTTTCTTTAAAACAACTGTTTCGTAAACCTGTTTCCCCTTTTAGAAAGAGTTCTCAGCTATCCATATTTTAATGGTCAACAGTTTGCTCATCTAGGGGGTCCCTTACACACAAGGGAACTATATGTACACATGGGGTCCCCCAAGCGTCCGAGGATGGAATGTCCAGTGGATGTCTCAGTCAATAAAAAACAAAAAAAGGTAATTGTTTTCTTAAAGATCCATTTGACCCCATAAAAGAGCGTCCCTGGGATGTCTCAGTCAACCAAGAAAAAAGACCCAGAGGACCAGAAGGCCTGAAGACATACATCTTAAAGAGACTCCTTGAATCATTTATTCCTCATGGAGCATTTTGAAGGTGAGTTGAATTTTCAATATGATGAAGGCTTCTATATCTAACTATGCATATATATATATATATATATTATTTATGTTGTATATTATAAATGAATGTTTTTAATAATGTATTGTATAAAATGATATAGTATATAATGAATGAGATGTTGTGTTATTGATTTTTTTTAACGAGAATGGACTCTACCTACATATGTATATATCCTACTGTTTATACCAAACAAATGTCCATTTTATGTGACATGTCTCAAGGTGTCTCAGAACCCATGAAAATGCATGCCAAACCAAGTCTCTACTCAAGAGTGGACCACTGGCTTCACCTAGTGGATATACAGTTACATCACAGTTATAGAAAAATTACTAGTCAGTTGATTATGTGTGTGTGTGTGTATCTAGAATGTTAGTATAATATTATATATCTACCTACATATGTATTTATCCTACTGTTTTTACCAAACACATTTCTATTTTATGTGAAGTGTCTAATCAAGAGTGGACCATTGGCTCCACCTAGTGGATGATCAGTTACATCACAGTTGTAGAAAAAAATTACCCAGCACGTTAGTATACTATTCTATATCCCTCTCTCAATGGATAACAATTCACTCAATGTATAACAATGGTTTTTAAAATATTTAACAGTATTTCAATATTTGGTTTTTGCAGACATTTTAAGACTGGATGACATACAATTTCCAGGTAATTAATATTATTATTTTATTTATTTGTTTTTTTTTAAGGGGGTAGATCAGCTTAATATTGCAGATAGATTGTATCTTCGATCAATGTAATTGTCTGCATCACTTCCAGTCCCCCATGTTTTTTATATATATACACACACACACATATTTACATTTACGTCATTTAGCAGACGCTCTTATCCAGAGTGAGTGAGTGCATACATTGTTTTATTTTTTTCTCCATACTGGCCCCCCGTGGGAATCGAACCCACAACCCTGGCGTTGCAAACGCCATGCTCTACCAACTGAGCTACATCCCTGCCGGCCATTCCCTCCCCTACCCTGGATGATGCTGGGCCAATTGTGAGCTGCCCCATGGGTCTCCCGGTCGTGGCCGGCTACGACAGAGCCTGGATTTGAACCAGGATCTCTAGTAGACCACTGCGCCACTCGGGAGATAATACACATACACATACACATACACACATACATACACACATACAGTGAGGGAAAAAAGTATTTGATCCCCTGCTGATTTTGTGATTGACAGTTATTTTGTGTTTCTTCCATTTGCGAATAATCGCACCAACTGTTGTCACCTTCTCATCAAGCTGCTTGGCGATGGTCTTGTAGCCCATTCCAGCCTTGTGTAGGTCTACAATCTTGTCCCTGACATCCTTGGAGAGCTCTTTGGTCTTGGCCATGGTGGAGAGTTTGGAATCTGATTGATTGATTGCTTCTGTGGACAGGTGTCTTTTATATAGGCAACAAACTGATATTAGGTGCACTCCCTTTAAGAGTGTGCTCCTAATCTTAGCTCGTTACCTGTATAAAAAGACACCTGGGAGCCAGAAATCTTTCTGATTGAGAAGGGGTCAAATACTTATTTCCCTCATTAAAATGCAAATCAATTTATAACATTTTTTAAATGCTTTTTTCTGGATTTCTGGATTTTTTTGTTGCTATTCTGTCTCTCACTGTTCAAATAAACCTACCATTAAAATGATAGACTATAATTTCTTTGTCAGTGGGCAAACGTACAAAATCAGCAGGGGATCAAATACTTTTTCCCTCACTGTACATACATACAGTACATATCCTTTAAAAAAAATATATTCCCCTTTATTACTTTCCAACCCCTTCCCTACTTGGGGTAAACTAGTGATCAACAATGCTTAGGCCTCTACATTTTATGGACACAGTCAATTTTACAATAATTATATTTTGTTTGTTTTCGCTCCTGAACTTCTTCTACTCTCAACCTCTCCGATCATTTTCATGATGTCCATCCGGTTTGCTTCTATATGCCATATCTTTCTAACTGTGCTCTTTCCCAAAAGCTCCCAACCTACAACCTATATACTTATTATGGACACAGTATGCTTACGTTATTAGTTATCTTGTTATTATTTGTTGTTAGTTGTTATTAGTCCCATCCTTCAACTCCATTCAACACCTCCCATCTATCTCTTAACACCATCCATATAGGATTTCTATTTGCCATATATGTTTCTACTGTACTGTGATGTTTTACAAAAGTTCTGAACCTTTATATTAATTAATATTATTACTATATTGAATTTTATGTAAAATATCAGTATTTTTAAGTAAAACATGTATATTGTAATATAATGTAAATTCTACAGGTTACCCTACATTTATGCAGGAGGTACCCGAAGTCATTGATGTGGATCAAGAAGCAACACCACAAACAGAAGTGATTGTTATAGAGGATAACGAGTTTGAGGAACAACAGACAGAAGCTGTATCTTTACTCAGTCACTCGCCATCAAGATATTTTAGACGTGAGTCAACATTTAAATTAGTAATAATCTTTATATAATAAGCAATAAACAAAAGGTGTACTATGTTTTAAAAACCTAATCTTGTGTTTACAGCTGACACTCCATGTAGAAGCGTGTACAGCGTTCAACCCAGGCATTATGGACTCCTCCGTTGAATGACTGCTTGAATGATTGTGAAAACGACGTTCTCCTCTCTTTCTGTACAGCAGGCTTTGACATAGACGAAACTCAAACCAACCCAAGAACAGAGGGATTGTCATACCTAGACACGCCTCCAAACCCCCCCGAGGCGTTCAGTATATAATAGGGCACCGACACTATTTCAAAGTCCAGCACGGCTCCACAGACACATAGTTCAAGTTGACAGAATGGCTTCACCTTTGACCGAGGAGAACGATTGGTCTGAAAAGGACTGGATTGAAGAACATGCTCTTTATGGATATGGTCTGTTTTATTATAGATATAACTTTTAATGCCTATGTTAAAAACAATATTATGATTATTATTTTTGTAAAAAGACAGACTCAGACAATGGACAGTGGGAAGAAAACACGCCTTCCATGACTCCACAGAAAAACAGGTTTAGTCAACAAACAGACAGCTATTTCCCTGTAACCCAAGTCCGAACAGTGAGAAACAGAAACAGTGAGTTAGGATATATTGATATGTTAACACATAATAAATTAACTGTTTAAAAAAGCATTATATATTTTTTGTTATTATTTAAAAAATTAAATATTAGTTTTTATGTATTCTTATAATTTAGTTATTATTATTATTTTAATACACTATTTCTTATATATTTTATACAGGAGCAATTAGGGTTAAGTGCCTTGCTCAAGGGCACATCGGCAGATTTTTCACCTAGACGGCTCGGGGATTAGAACCAGCAACCTTTCGGTTACTGGCACAACGCTCTTAACCACTAAGCCACCTGCCACCCCAGTATCCTTGCTAAACAGCCCAGCGCTGAACTGTGTCTTCAAAGTGTCTTCGGAGTAGTTTAGTAAACATTCCAGGATAGCCCTGTAAGGATAGGTGGCACTGCTTTGACTGATAAGGCGTTCACCCAAAGTCACATCCACTTGGGAGAAGATGGTAGCCAAGGGCTAATTAATGAGGCTCACCTTGGCATCATTTGCAATATTGGTCCCATCTCTTTAGGCCACTCTGAGACGCAAAGGTAATAAGGTGTTGTTGAGGTCCAGGTAGTTGTCACCATGGCCTGGGATGGACAACTCTATAGGTCCATTGTCTGTGTTGTTGAGGTCCAGGTAGTTGTCACCATGGCCTGGGATGAACAACTCTATAGGTCCATTGTCTGTGTTGTTGAGGTCCAGGTAGTTGTCACCATGGCCTGGGATGAACAACTCTATAGGTCCATTGTCTGTGTTGTTGAGGTCCAGGTAGTTGTCACCATGGCCTGGGATGAACAACTCTATAAGTCCATTGTCTGTGTTGTTGAGGTCCAGGTAGTTGTCACCATGGCCTGGGGTGAACAACTCTATAGGTCCATTGTCTGTGTTGTTGAGGTCCAGGTAGTTGTCACCATGGCCTGGGGTGAACAACTCTATAGGTCCATTGTCTGTGTTGTTGAGGTCCAGGTAGTTGTCACCATGGCCTGGGATGAACAGCTCTATAGGTCCATTGTCTGTGTTGTTGAGGTCCAGGTAGTTGTCACCATGGCCTGGGGTGAACAACTCTATAGGTCCATTGTCTGTGTTGTTGAGGTCCAGGTAGTTGTCACCATGGCCTGGGATGGACAACTCTATGGGTCCATTGTCTGTGTTGTTGAGATCCAGGTAGTTGTCACCATGGCCTGGGGTGGACAACTCTATAGGTCCATTGTCTGTGTTGTTGAGGTCCAGGTAGTTGTCACCATGGCCTGGGGTGAACAACTCTATAGGTCCATTGTCTGTGTTGTTGAGGTCCAGGTAGTTGTCACCATGGCCTGGGGTGAACAACTCTATAGGTCCATTGTCTGTAATGGCAGAGAGTGGGGCTATCTCCACATAACAGGACCTATCTATTGGAAACTGGGTTAAGGGGGCCGTGAAAAGATGCAGCTCTGTCTTTAGAGCTCCAGAGGACATGTGGTGTAAAAGAGACATGTTGATTGTTCTTTTAGAAAATGCTTCTGAGTTTATATTTTAGCAGTTTTTGGTCGAGACCTCCTCACTTTACGTCGTCTTTGACTTACTGACTTTCTTCCAGCGGTTAACCTCCGCTTTTTAAGGGAGGACATACGTCTTCTACCCAGAGGTCTCTTTTTAAGGGAGGACATACGTCTTCTACCCAGAGGTCTCTTTTTAAGGGAGGACATACGTCTCATACCCAGAGGTCTCTTTTTAAGGGAGCACATACAGTGGGGAGAACAAGTATTTGATACTTTTTTATTTTATTTTATTTCACCTTTATTTAACCAGGTAAGCCAGTTGAGAACAGGTTCTCATTTACAACTGCGACCTGGCCAAGATAAAGCAAAGTAGTGCAATAGAAAACAACACAGAGTTACATATGGGGTAAAAAACATAAAGTCAGAAATACAACAGAAAATATATATACAGTGTGTGCAAATGTAGCAGGTTATGGAGGTAAGGCAATAAATAGGCTATAGTGCAGAATAATTACAATAGTATTAACACTGGAATGCTAGATGTGCAAGAGATTATGTGCAAATAGAGATACTGGGGTGCAAAAGAGCAAAATAAATAACAATATAGGGATGAGGTAGTTGGGTGGGCTAATTTCAGATGGGCTGTGTACAGGTGCAGTGATCGGTAAGGTGCTCTGACAACTGATGCTTAAAGTTATTGAGGGAGATAAGAGTCTCCAGCTTCAGAGATTTTTGCAATTCGTTCCAGTCATTGGCAGCAGAGAACTGGAAGGAATGGCGGCCAAAGGAGGTGTTGGCTTTGGGAATGACCAGTGAGATATACCTGCTGGAGCGCAGACTACGGGTGGGTGCTGCTATGGTGACCAATGAGCTAAGATAAGGCGGGGATTTGCCTAGCAGTGATTTATAGATGGCCTGGAGCCAGTGGGTTTGACGACGAACATGTAGTGAGGACCAGCCAACAAGAGCGTACAGGTCACAGTGGTGGGTAGTGTATGGGGCTTTGGAGACAAAACGGATGGCACTGTGATAGACTACATCCAATTTGCTGAGTAGAGTGTTGGAGGCTATTTTGTAAATGACATCGCCGAAGTCAAGGATCGGTAGGATAGTCAGTTTTACGAGGGCATGTTTGGCAGCATGAGTGAAGGAGGCTTTGTTGCGAAATAGGGAAGCCGATTCTAGATTTAACTTTGGATTGGAGATTCTTTATGTGAGTCTGGAAGTTGAGTTTACAGTCTAACCAGACACCTAGGTATTTGCAGTTGTCCACATACTCTAGGTCAGACCCGTCGAGAGTGGTGATTCTAGTCGGGTGGCGGGTGCCAGCAGCGTTCGATTGAAAAGCATGCATTTAGTTTTACTAGTGTTTAAGAGCAGTTGGAGGCTACTGAAGGATTGTTGTATGGCATTGAAGCTCGTTTGGAGGTTTGTTAACACAGTGTCCAATGAAGGGCCAGATGTATACAAAATGGTGTCGTCTGCGTAGAGGTGGATCTGAGAGTCACCAGCAGCAAGAGCGACATCATTGATATACACGGAGAAAAGTGTCGGCCCAAGAATTGAACCCTGTGGCACCCCATAGAGACTGCCATAGGTCCAGACAACAGGCCCTCCGATTTGACACACTGAACTCTATCTGAGAAGTAGTTGGTGAACCAGGCGAGGCAGTCATTTGAGAAACCAAGGCTATTTAGTTTGCCAATAAGAATGCGGTGGTTGACAGAGTCGAAAGCCTTGGCCAGGTCGATGAAGACGGCTGCACAGTACTGTCTATTATCAATCGCGGTTATAATATCGTTTAGGACCTTGAGCGTGGCTGAAGTGCACCCGTGAACCGGGCTGGTCACGGTTTCCGAGCTGATTTTGCAGGTTTTGCAGGTTTTCCTACTTACAAAGCATGTAGAGGTCTGTAATTTTTATCATAGGTACACTTCAACTGTGAGAGACGGAATCTAAAACAAAAATCTAGAAAATCACATTGTATGATTTTTAAGTAATTAATTTGCATTTTATTGCATGACATAAGTATTTGATCACCTACCAACCAGTAAGAATTCCGGCTCTCACAGACCTGTTAGTTTTTCTTTAAGAAGCCCTCCTGTTCTCCACTCATTACCTGTATTAACTGCACCTGTTTGAACTCGTTACCTGTATAAAAGACACCTGTCCACACACTCAATCAAACAGACTCCAACCTCTCCACAATGGCTAAGACCAGAGAGCTGTGTAAGGTCATCAGGGATAAAATTGTAGACCTGCACAAGGCTGGGATGGGCTACAGGACAATAGGCAAGCAGCTTGGTGAGAAGGCAACAACTGTTGGCGCAATTATTAGAAAATGGAAGAAGTTCAAGATGACGGTCAATCACCCTCGGTCTGGGGTTCCATGCAAGATCTCACCTCGTGGGGCATCAATGATCATGAGGAAGGTGAGGGATCAGCCCAGAACTACACGGCAGGACCTGGTCAATGACCTGAAGAGAGCTGGGACCACAGTCTCAAAGAAAACCATTGGTAACACACTATGCCGTCATGGATTAAAATCCTGCAGCGCACGCAAGGTCCCCCTGCTCAAGCCAGCGCATGTCCAGGCCCCTCTGAAGTTTGCCAATGACCATCTGGATGATCCAGAGGGAGGAATGGGAGAAGGTCATGTGGTCTGATGAGACAAAAATATAGCTTTTTGGTCTAAACTCCACTCGCCGTGTTTGGAGGAAGAAGAAGGATGAGTACAAGCCCAAGAACACCATCCCAACCGTGAAGCATGGAGGTGGAAACATCATTCTTTGGGGATGCTTTTCTGCAAAGGGGACAGGACGACTGCACCGTATTGAGGGGAGGATGGATGGGGCCATGTATCGCGAGATCTTGGCCAACAACCTCCTTCCCTCAGTAAGTGCATTTAAGATGGGTCGTGGCTGGCTCTTCCAGCATGACAACGACCCGAAACACACAGCCAGGGCAACTAAGGAGTGGCTCCGTAAGAAGCATCTCAAGGTCCTGGAGTGGCCTAGCCAGTCTCCAGACCTGAACGCAATAGAAAATCTTTGGAGGGAGCTGAAAGTCCGTATTGCCCAGCGACAGCCCCGAAACCTGAAGGATCTGGAGAAGGTCTGTATGGAGGAGTGGGCCAAAATCCCTGCTGCAGTGTGTGCAAACCTGGTCAAGACCTACAGGAAACGTATGATCTCTGTAATTGCAAACAAAGTTTTTGTACCAAATATTATGTTCTGCTTTTCTGATGTATCAAATACTTATGTCATGCAATAAAATGCAAATTAATTACTTAACAATCATACAATGTGATTTTCGGGATTTTTGTTTTAGATTCCGTCTCTCACAGTTTAAGTGTACCTATGATAAAAATTACAGACCTCTACATGCTTTGTAAGTAGGAAAACCTGCAAAATCAGCAGTGTATCAAATACTTGTTCTCCTCACTGTACGTCTTCTACCCAGAGGTCTCTTTTTAAGGGAGGACATACGTCTTCTACCCAGAGGTCTCTTTTTAAGGGAGGACATACGTCTTCTACCCAGAGGTCTCTTTTTAAGGGAGGACATACGACTTCTACCCAGAGGTCTCTTTTTAAGGGAGGACATACGTCTTCTACCCAGAGGTCTCTTTTTAAGGGAGGACATACGTCTTCTACCCAGAGGTCTCTTTTTTGGTCTTTGAGACAACAGCATGAGGCCTGATCCTTCTTGATGGTCAGGATCTGATGACCCACGTCTAGTCATAGCATTAGCCACCACTTCACTTACTATGTTTTTGGCTGCTGATTTTAAATGAGGTTTGGCTATGCTAATGCCTCTCTTCATAAAGGGTATAACCATCCTAAAGAGGTTACGATATATACCCCCTATCCCCGAACCATACATGGTCTGGGTTCCATAATAACCAGGAAATCCATTACCCACTTGATCAACATAGGATGATACATAGTGGTTAGGATCGAGATGGTATTTGTCTACCATAACCATTTTATTTTTGTATTGAAATATATATATTTTATTATTATTATTATTATTATTATTATTATTATTTTTGTTTTTGTTTTTTATTAGATATGTAGAGAAGCTTTGACAGGTCTAAAGTGGAGTTTTACAATCACTTTTCCAGAAGTAAACTCTATATTTTGGTTCTGATCCGTTTTGATCTCAAGCTGAATGTTTTCAATATATTTCTTGCTTACAGTTACGTAGTGTGGCTTGTCATAGTTAACACTGACTACATCCCCATCCTTGCCATCTATATGAACTGTTCTCAGGAGGGGTACATAACTGTCTCCTACCCTTTGATAGGATATGATGTCGGTATGCACAAACATGGTGTCAAACCCTGCATGTATATCCACAGGGTATGGGAATAATCTATCTGTCACAGCCACCCCTTTATTGGGCGTCGTCCCCAACATGGTGTAAAGCCCTGCATGTATATCCACAGGGTATGGGAATAATCTATCTGTCACAGCCACCCCTTTATTGGGCGTCGGTCCCCAACATGGTGTAAAGCCCTGCATGTATATCCACAGGGTATGGGAATAATCTATCTGTCACAGCCACCCCTTTATTGGGCGTCGTCCCCAACATGGTGTAAAGCCCTGCATGTATATCCACAGGGTATGGGAATAATCTATCTGTCACAGCCACCCCTTTATTGGGCGTCGTCCCCAACATGGTGTAAAGCCCTGCATGTATATCCACAGGGTATGGGAATAATCTATCTGTCACAGCCACCCCTTTATTGGGCGTCGTCCCCAACATGGTGTAAAGCCCTGCATGTGTATCCACAGGGTATGGGAATAATCTATCTGTCACAGCCACCCCTTTATTGGGCGTTGTCCCCAACATGGTGTAAAGCCCTGCATGTATATCCACAGGGTATGGGAATAATCTATCTGTCACAGCCACCCCTTTATTGGGCGTCGTCCCCAACATGGTGTAAAGCCCTGCATGTATATCCACAGGGTATGGGAATAATCTATCTGTCACAGCCACCCCTTTATTGGGCGTCGTCCCCAACATGGTGTAAAGCCCTGCATGTATATCCACAGGGTATGGGAATAATCTATCTGTCACAGCCACCCCTTTATTGGGCGTCGTCCCCAACATGGTGTAAAGCCCTGCATGTATATCCACAGGGTATGGGAATAATCTATCTGTCACAGCCACCCCTTTATTGGGCGTCGTCCCCAACATGGTGTAAAGCCCTGCATGTATATCCACAGGGTATGGGAATAATCTATCTGTCACAGCCACCCCTTTATTGGGCGTCGTCCCCAACATGGTGTAAAGCCCTGCATGTATATCCACAGGGTATGGGAATAATCTATCTGTCACAGCCACCCCTTTATTGGGCGTCGTCCCCAACATGGTGTAAAGCCCTGCATGTATATCCACAGGGTATGGGAATAATCTATCTGTCACAGCCACCCCTTTATTGGGCGTCGTCCCCAACATGGAGGATCAATTACCACTGGTCTGTATAGCTAGCTCATCACCCCCTGTGATTTATACACGTTGTTGAATAGGGTTGTAAGTCAACACTATTTTCATATGGTTCAGGGCTAGGAGGCCGTTCATCTCAAAGACCATCCTCTCTACAGTTCTACAGAATCCTTTTTTTAAGCTTAACAGGTTTTTGGGGGTTCAGATATCCTTTAAAAATAAAAATCACCGTCTTTTTCCTTGACATTAGACCAACTATGGGGGTATGTAATCTCGCTGAGACCTACTTCCCAGGCCTCTGATAACTCGATAGGTTTTGGAAAATTGGTTGTAAAATCCAAACTTGTGTTATTCCTATATATATCTGCAGACGAATTACTGGGGAGAGTCGGGTAAAATCCACTGTGCTCCATGATGCACTCCAGTGTACACTGGAATGGAAGTGTGTTTATCATGCATTGGGGTTTAAGTTTACGCCCCCTGCCTCCACGACCTCTTCCTCTAATACCCAAATGTTGAACTTTTTGGGGCCAGTTTTTCCAACGGACCAACACCCATGTTTTCCCCTTTTCTCTCTTTTGATCCAGAATCTTCTCCACATTAACGACTTTCTCTATACCCATCTTTACCTTCTGGAGTTCCTTCTCGTAAAAGGACCCCTCTATATGCTCCCCATCATAATATTTTAACTTGTAGACAGGAGGTATACGGGGTGAACATTCTGTAACTGTGAACAGCTCATCGCTGTAACCTTGCTCATATGTTTTGTCTAAAAACACCCCTCAACTTGGAGATACAGTGGGGCAAAAAAGTATTTAGTCAGCCACCAATTGTGCAAGTTCTCCCACTTAAAAAGATGAGAGAGGCCTGTAATTTTCATCATAGGTACACGTCAACTATGACAGACAAATTGAGAAAAAAAAATCCAGAAAATCCCATTGTAGGATTTTTAATGAATTTATTTGCAAATTATGGTGGAAAATAAGTATTTGGTCACCTACAAACAAGCAAGATTTCTGGCTCTCACAGACCTGTAACTTCTTCTTTAAGAGGCTCCTCTGTCCTCCACTCGTTACCTGTATTAATGGCACCTGTTTGAACTTGTTATCAGTATAAAAGACACCTGTCCACAACCTCAAACAGTCACACTCCAAACTTCACAATGGCCAAGACCAAAGAGCTGTCAAAGGACACCAAAAACAAAATTGTAGACCTGCACCAGGCTGGGAAGACTGAATCTGCAACAGGTAAGCAGCTTGGTTTGAAGAAATCAACTGTGGGAGCAATTATTAGGAAATGGAAGACATACAAGACCACTGATAATCTCCCTCGATCTGGGGCTCCATGCAAGATCTCACCCCGTGGGGTCAAAAAGATCACAAGAACGGTGAGCAAAAAATCCCAGAACCACACGGGGGGACCTAGTGAATGACCTGCTGAGAGCTGGGACCAAAGTAACAAAGCCAACCATCAGTAACACACTACGCCGCCAGGGACTCAAATCCTGCAGTGAGAGACGTGTCCCCCTGCTTAAGCCAGTACATGTCCAGGCCCGTCTGAAGTGCATTTGGATGATCCAGAAGAGGATTGGGAGAATGTCATATGGTCAGATGAAACCAAAATATAACTTTTTGGTAAAACTCAACTCGTCATGTTTGGAGGACAAAGAATGCTGAGTTGCATCCAAAGAACACCATACCTACTGTGAAGCATGGGGTTGGAAACATCATGCTTTGGGGCTGTTTTTCTGCAAAGGGACCAGGACGACTGATCCGTGTAAAGGAAAGAATGAATGGGGCCATGTATCGTGAGATTTTGAGTGAAACCCTCCTTCCATCAGCAAGGGCATTGAAGATGAAACGTGGCTGGGTCTTTCAGCATGACAATGATCCCAAACACACCGCCCGGGCAACGAAGGAGTGGCTTCGTAAGAAGCATTTCAAGGTCCTGGAGTGGCCTAGCCAGTCTCCAGATCTCAACCCCATAGAAAATATTTGGAGGGGAGTTGAAAGTCTGTGTTGCCCAGCGACAGCCCCAAAACATCACTGCTCTAGAGGAGATCTGCATGGAGGAATGGGCCAAAATACCAGCAACAGTGTGTGAAAACCTTGTGAAGACTTACAGAAAACGTTTGACCTGTGTCATTGCCAACAAAGGGTATATAACAAAGTATTGAGAAACTTTTGTTATTGACCAAATACTTATTTTCCACCATCATATGCCAATAAATTCATAAAAAATCCTACAATGTGATTTTCTGGATTTTTTTTTCTATTTTTGTCTGTCATAGTTGACGTTTACCTATGATGAAAATTACAGGCCTCTCTCATCTTTTTAAGTGGGAGAACTTGCACAATTGGTGGCTGACTAAATACTTTTTTTCCCCACTGTACATACCAAGTAACCAACTATGACTTTAAAATCAATGTCTTTCTTACGGTGAAGGGGATCAACCCATACAGATTTTTAAAGACATGAAAAGAGTTATCCAAAGACACCTCACAGGGCTTCATACGGACACTCTTGTGGTAGCTGTAGTTATACCCCTTTACTAAATCTTGAACTATAGCCACATATCTACGGGTGTTGTGAGCCGTAAAGCATTTCCACATCCTCTCCTTCAAAGTCCTGTTAAAGCGGGTGTCCTCTGCCCCACTCTTATTTTTTAAGACCCTTACAAAAGCTATTTTAGAGTAAAACGTCTATAACCGTTAGCATGTATCGATCTCCATCATTTTTTATCGGCAAGTGCCTGCATGTCACATAGATCAGCCTGAAACTGTGACAAGGGATGAATAGAAAAAAACTATATTTCGATGAAAATTGTTTTTCGCGACAGGTTTATGCAAAGTGTAAGCATCCTGCTCTGCTAGCCAATCGGTCACTTGGTCATCGTTTAACCTGCTGCCTGTTTCTTCAGCTGTAGCTGTCTGGAACCTCTCCTTCCCACCCAAAGACCCTGGGTTAGAGGGGGTATAATACATGACCCTGGGTTAGAGGGGGTATAATACATGACCCTGGGTTAGAGGGGGTATAATACATGACCCTGGGTTAGAGGGGGTATAATACATGACCCTGGGTTAGAGGGGGTATAATACATCACCCTGGGTTAGAGGGGGTATAATACATGACCCTGGGTTAGAGGGGGGTATAATACATGACCCTGGGTTAGAGGTGGTATAATACATGACCCTGGGTTAGAGGGGGTATAATACATGACCCTGGGTTAGAGGGGGTATAATACATGACCCTGGGTTAGAGGGGGTATAATACATGACCCTGGGTTAGAGGGGGTATAATACATGACCCTGGGTTAGAGGGGGTATAATACATGACCCTGGGTTAGAGGGGGGTATAATACATGACCCTGGGTTAGAGGGGGGTATAATACATGACCCTGGGATAGAGGGGGTATAATACATGACCCTGGGTTAGAGGGGGTATAATACATGACCCTGGGATAGAGGGGGGTATAATACATGACCCTGGGTTAGAGGGGGTATAATACATGGCCCTGGGTTAGAGGGGGTATAATACATGACCCTGGGTTATAGGGGGTATAATACATGACCCTGGGTTAGAGGGGGTATAATACATGACCCTGGGTTAGAGGGGGTATAATACATCACCCTGGGTTAGAGGGGGTATAATACATGACCCTGGGTTAGAGGGGGTATAATACATGACCCTGGGTTAGAGGGGGTATAATACATGACCCTGGGTTAGAGGGGGTATAATACATGACCCTGGGTTAGAGGGGGGTATAATACATGACCCTGGGTTAGAGGGGGTATAATACATGACCCTGGGTTAGAGGGGGTATAATACATGACCCTGGGTTAGAGGGGGTATAATACATGACCCTGGGTTGAGGGGGTATAATACATGACCCTGGGTTAGAGGGGGTATAATACATGACCCTGGGTTAGAGGGGGGTATAATACATGACCCTGGGTTAGAGGGGGTATAATACATGACCCTGGGTTAGAGGGGGTATAATACATGACCCTTGGTTAGAGGGGGTATAATACATGTTTTTAATCAGCTGCTCAGCCATCCTTCTGGCCTCTTTGATGACCATAACAATAATTCACCCATTTCAAATAACGAGAACATTTCATTTGCATTTTTGCATTTTATTTTTGCGTACATTTTTATGTATTACGTATCCATTCAGTTTAGGTTGTAAAGACATATCTAGGATGATCAATGGAAACAGGATGCACATGAGCTCAATTTCGAGTCTCAAAGCAAAGGGTTTGAATACATCTGTAAATAAGGCATTTCAGTTTTTATTTTTAATACATTTGCAAACATTTCTAAAAACCTGTTTTCGCTTCATCATTATGGGGTATTGTGTGTAGATTGATTATTTTTTTTGAATAAGGCTGTAACGTAACAAAATGTGGAAAAAGGGAAGGGGTCTGAATACTTTCCGAATGCACTGTATATGGGGAAATGCCATTTGGAAGATATATTCTTGTTTTACTGAACTATCACAATAATAAATATAATGTTAGACCACACATTTTGGACATACTTGGACATTGTCCCAGGTCATTGAGAACGTTCCGTACATCACAGTTTCCTCCTGTGAATAGGCCAGTCTCCTCTTAAATATCTTAGTCTGGAATTAACATTGAGATTACTGACATACACGTAATAACCACTCATTGTACTTATAAATAAGGTAGCCTGTGTAATCACCTTGAAATAATAAAAAATTATGAAATAGGCTGAATCAAATTGTGTTTACATATGTTTAAGACTCACACTTACCTCAGCCTGTTTCTTCCACTTCATGATCTGGGTATCATTGCCGACCCTCAACCTGTTAACATGTCCTCTAGTGGCATCAGAACATAGGCAGATGGCCATGGAGTTCAGAGTGATGAATATCTTCTCACAGCATCCTCCACTCCACAGCTCCATCTCCAGGCATGTTGGTACAAACTTCATTTTATTTTGCCTGCTGGTGAACAAGGCCATTGACAGCACCATCCATGTCCCTGTGTCAAGGAGGTCCTGCTTCTTACGTTGAAAGTCGTCTCTGAAAAGAGGAGACATTAGAAGGTTTCTTCTCTTAGTTTTGTCTTTTGTCTCGGACAAGGCTTACATGTCAGAGCCGTACTTACTTTACTAATTTACTTGTAGAAACGGTACAACTATATACAACATTTGTGAAATTGTGAAATGATTGATATTGGACATCTAGTGTTAAGATGATATTGGGTTAATCCTCACATTGTGGTGATTTCTCTTCCTTTGATGAGGTCTACTTTGAGGTTTCTGGCCTGGGGAAGGGTCTGCCCACGCCAGAGTCTCACTCCAGGAAAAGGTCTGAAAGACCTCTGTCTCCACAGGTTGGGACAAGGGACCATCTTTTTCCTGCACTAACTCCTTTTCTCTGAAAGTACATAGAAATCACACAAACCTATGATCCTACATTGTAGAGATATGCTATGGCATATCAACTGAATTATAATCTCAAGTCTAAAAAACAATCACTCTTATCACATACTTCTACTACCTTACCTCTTGATGATGACCTCTTTGTACTTCTTCACGTGTGACCTCATAAACAAAGCATGGAGGTATTGATGGCAATCCAGGTAATATCTGGCCCTGGCAAGGGGACCAGACCCATAGACTGGAGGTGTCCTCTTCACCTCGGGGACAGGGGACTTTGTTGGTCTTCCAGACAATCTCACCTTCTTCACCTTAGCTGGCGTTCCAGCCAATCCCACCTTCTTCACCTTAGCTGGTGTAACAGCCAATCTCACCTTCTTCTCCTTAGCTGGTGTTCCAGCCAATCTCACCTTCTCCTCCTTAGCTGGTGTAACAGCCAATCTCACCTTCTTGACCTTAGCTGGTGTAACAGACAATCCCACCTTCTTCACCTTAGCTGGTGTTCCAGCCAATCCCACCTTCTTCACCTTAGCTGGTGTTCCAGCCAATCCCACCTTCTTCACCTTAGCTGGTGTTCCAGCCAATCTCACCTTCTTCACCTTAGCTGGTGTAACAGCCAATCTCACCTTCTCCTCCTTAGCTGGTGTTCCAGCCAATCTCACCTTCTCCTCCTTAGCTGGTGTTCCAGCCAATCTCACCTTCTCCTCCTTAGCTGGTGTAACAGCCAATCTCACCTTCTCCTCCTTAGCTGGTGTACCAGCCAATCTCACCTTCTCCTCCTTAGCTGGTGTTCCAGCCAATCTCACCTTCTTCTCCTTAGCTGGTGTAACAGCCAATCTCACCTTCTTCACCTTAGCTGGTGTAACAGCCAATCTCACCTTCTCCACCTTAGCTGGTGTAACAGCCAATCTCACCTTCTTCACCTTAGCTGGTGTAACAGCCAATCTCACCTTCTCCTCCTTAGCTGGTGTAGCAGCCAATCTCACCTTCTTCTGTGTGTGTGTGTGTGTGTGTGTGTGTGTGTGTGTGTGTGTGTGTGTGTGTGTGTGTGTGTGTGTGTGTGTGTGTGTGTGTGTGTGTGTCTATATAGTAAATGCTATATATATTATATGGTTATATATTGATCATTATATATAGTATATATATATACCAACTATGGGGGTATGTAATCTATATATATATAAAATATATTGTGTAAAACTAGCAGTGTAAATGTTATAGAATAAGAGTTTACTGAAAATAATAAGTAATTTAGTGAATAATGGAACAAATGTAGTGAATGTGTCTGTTTGTAAATGAAACCTAGGCTATACAATTATTGTAATATGTAAAAAAAAAACATATCTTTCTATGATTTATCTTTCCTGGATGTTATTTCTCAGTGTCTCTGGACAGAAAATGTGCCAAGTCAATAAAGTTATGAGCCACATTTTGTGTTTCCTGACGTCTGTAATGATCTGCGAAATGTTGATTGGTTGACACCCCATCTGTAGTGTCACGGATCCCCCCGGTACTGCTGCTCATTCCGTTCACCAGCTCCGGAGGTCTACGTCACCGGCTTTCTAGGCGCCACTGACGTGGATCATTACCACCAACCCCGGACTGTCTTGTCTCATTACCACACCTGGTTCCCATTCCCCCTGATTAGTATGTGTATATATGGGCCCTCTGTTCCCCATTGTCCTTGTCCATTATTGTCCCCATGTCCGTTGGTCTCCTGAGTACCGTGTATTGTGCTCTTGTTATTACGGGTCTCGTCCCGTGTATTATATAGAGGTTTACAGCTCGCTCCTTTGTTTGGGTTACAGCCCAGTGTTATATATACAGTGGGGAGAACAAGTATTTGATACACTGCCCATTTTGCAGGTTTTCCTACTTACAAAGCATGTAGAGGTCTGTAATTTTTATCATAGGTACACTTCAACTGTGAGAGACGGAATCTAAAACAAAAATCCAGAAAATCACATTGTATGATTTTTAAGTAATTAATTTGCATTTTATTGCATGACATAAGTATTTGATCACCTACCAACCAGTAAGAATTCCGGCTCTCACAGACCTGTTCGTTTTTCTTTAAGAATACCTCCTGTTCTCCACTCATTACCTGTATTAACTGCACCTGTTTGAACTCATTACCTGTATAAAAGACACAATGAGTCCCTCTTGCATATAGATTTTAGCGAAAATTACTCATGTAAGTACAGCGAAGAAATACAATCTGTGCATTTTGGAGGCTCACACAAGCAGGCCAGTCTGCACACTGGAGTGCTCTACACCACTGGTGAACAAGCGCCACACACCTTCTGCTCCATATCACCCTCCAGAAGACACGACCCTGTGGCCATCTGGGCCCACCTTGATCCAGTTCTGAAGGTAGTGAGAGAACGACACCCTCAAGTCAGCACATTTCATTTTTTCAGCGATGGGCCTGCAACGCAGTATCGACAAAAGGGAAATTTCTTCTACCTCTCAACGGAACCCTACAAGTATGGCTTCAAAGAAATAACGTGGAATTTCTTTGAGGCTAATCATGGGAAGGGGGCACCAGACGGTGTGGGTGGGGCCTCAAGAGGTCAGCAGACCGGATTGTAGCCCATGGAGGAGACATTCCTGATGCCCAGAGCTTGTATAACAAGCTGAAAAGCCTGGACACATCTGTCGAGCTGTTCTTCATCCCAGAGAGGGATATTGAATCAAAGCCTGAGGTACCTGCAATAGCTGCCATAAAAGGCACTATGAGAATCCACCAAGCTATCAGTCTGACACCCGGCCAAATGAAATACAGAGACATTTCATGTCTGTGTAAAAGGGAGGAAGGTGTTTTGGACTGCCCCTGCTTTAACCTTCAAGAGGTCACTCTAGCTAATGTTCCTGTTTCATCTGACAAGTCCCCAGCATGTGAAAAGACACCAGATAATCCTAGGAGACCAGAAATGATTGAGGTAAAGCACATTGGAGAGTGGTGCGTCGTTAATTATGACAATGAAGCGTACCCAGGTATCATCATGGATGCAGAAGGGCACAGTGTGAAAGTTAAGTGTATGCAACGCCATGGCATAAACAAGTTCAAATGGCCAAGTCTTCGGGACGACATCTGTTGGTACCATGACTGGCAGGTACTTTGCCTAATACCAGAACCACAGGCTCTGAACAAGCGCTCTGTACAGATTGAAGTGTCTGCATGGAAGTATGTGGAACAGCAACTGCAGAACTGAGCCGTCTCTGCAGAAAGGGAGAGACTGTTTGGAGATGCGTCCAAGTGATCTTTCTGTAATATTCTGTTTTTTCAAATCAACTGTTCTCCACTTAAAAAACATTTTTCTTCTTGTTCTACAGTTGAATGTTTGACTTTCACTGTGCAGAATGATGTACAGAGTTTAACGCTAGAAGGCCACATTAATGTCTCATTTTGGGCATCTTTATTCAGTGGCTGCATGCAGGTAGAGTGGATCAAAAACAGTCTGTTCAACTTGTAATTTCCCCCTACATGGGAAAAGGCATTTTTTACATCATTTTCTTGCATTGTTCCTTGCATTTATGAGGCCATTCAATGACATTTCACAACGTGTCCACCCTGTCATGCCCAGGGTCCACCCTGTCATGTCACTGTCATGTCACTGTCCACCCTGTCCAAAATATATTGTTGAGAAAGTGACTAAATAGTTTTCTGAAAATGTACGTTTTATAATCACTATGTAATTACAATGTATTTATTCTGCTTTGAAATTGTCCATGACAGGGTGGACATATTTTGCTGTTTGCATGTAAATTGTCTGCTTGCAGTTAATTTATAAAAAGTGTGGGAGCTTGACCAATATGCATTTCTAACAGCATAACATATACTTAATACAATGAATATGAAGTTCAATGGAAAATCTCAGCTTTTTTTGGGGGAAATGGGGAAGTCTCAAAGGCACCTTATGGTGATATTGACCCATACAGTGTATTGCCAAAAATCACTCAAGAACTTTAAAACATAGACTCTGACCTGTCCAATGAGCCAAACTGATTAAAGAATCCAACAGTACACAAACTCCCTCTCTCTCTCTCTCTCTCTCTCTCTCTCTCTCTCTCTCTCTCTCTCTCTCTCTCTCTCTCTCTCTCTCTCTCTCTCTCACACACACACACACACACACACACACACCAAAAACAAAACAAAAATCACTTCAAACAAAACAGTATTGTGCTTTTAAAACTCACATCACTGTGATTGATCCATTTGAAGAAAGAAGTTCAACAGGTTGAAACTGAGTGAAAAACATGGTTGTTGTGGATGTTGTATATTATGTATACACATAGGCTATATATGAGACCAAGCCCGAAAAAAACGAATGATAAAATAATGATTTTGCCATTATCCAATACATAGCCTACTGCATATTACACACGGCAGAAAAACATTAATAACAGAAAAAAGATTGAAGATGTCTTCGGTACATAATTGGTCTAGCCTTGACTCCACAATTAAATAACATTCTAGTAATGGCCTTTGAGTGATGACTGTATTATTATACATACTGGATGGACTGGTTACCTTATGTTACACTCCACACTTCCTATCCATGAGTCTGGGAGAGAACGTATAGGCCTAGGCCATGCTGTTGGTTCATTGATTGTGCAGGGCAGCTTACAGAGTTAGCCTTCCGGTTTACAGAATTAGATTTTAATATAGTCTAGTAATAGGAAGAAAACTAATATGTTCATAATTAATAGGATGACATATTACCGTTAGCTACAGAATATCTCACCACCATGCGTTTCCATCTCCTCCCCTCTATCCTTCATTCATTTTTCGAGCGCGCAGAGAGAAGGGCTGTCAACAGTTTAGTGAAATACGTTTCCTTGTGAAAACATGTTACTATTGATGATCCAAAACAGATTCCACCTGGTTTCCCAAATGAAGCACTGGGTAGCTGCAGGAACAGGGTTGGAGAGCCCATGGCATACAGAGTTTGGGCGGAATATCACCTGTCGGGCAGCGAGAGGCTGCATGCTCCCCAAACAGTGGTGGGGTTTTGGAGTGAAATAAGCAGAGTATACACAGAATATGATTGAAAAACTAAAAACCAACAGGCAGGAAAGCAGCCTCCATTCACTAGTCGAGCTGTTCCCCTGACCCTGTTCATGCCCATTTGATAATCGGACATTATAAATCGAAAC
The DNA here is from genome assembly GCF_020615455.1 of Coregonus clupeaformis. Taxonomy (NCBI): domain Eukaryota; kingdom Metazoa; phylum Chordata; class Actinopteri; order Salmoniformes; family Salmonidae; genus Coregonus; species Coregonus clupeaformis. The sequence continues at coordinate 533,054 of NW_025533645.1, forward strand.
CAATTGTAAAATATTAGGGCCAGGCACCACAGGCAAAAAATGTGATTTTGCTTCCATCTGTCAATGTTCAGATTTTGGGATATTTTGGAACAATAACTTCCATACTTTCATAAAATGTACAATTACATTGGCAATAATGTATATAAATACTTGATTTGTATCATTTTATCCCAACTCCGTCAACTACACCTAGCATAAATGTCGTTTTTGTTAGCATGTTTCATGTAGAACTTCAACCGCTATTTTTCAAACTCTCCATGTTGAATCATATATAATTCAACCGCTATTTTTCAAACTCTCCATGTTGAATCATATATAATTCAACCGCTATTTTTCAAACTCTCCATGTTGAATCATATATAATTCAACCGCTATTTTTCAATCTCTCTATGTTGAATCATATAATTCAACCGCTATTTCTCAAACTCTCCATGTTGAATCATATATAATTCAACCGCTATTTTTCAAACTCTCCATGCTGAATCATATATAATTCAACCGCTATTTTTCAAACTCTCCATGTTGAATCATATATAATTCAACCGCTATTTTTCAAACTCTCCATGTTGAATCATATATAATTCAACCGCTATTTTTCAATCTCTCCATGTTGAATCATATATAATTCAACCGCTATTTTTCAAACTCTCCATGTTGAATCATATATAATTCAACCGCTATTTTTCAAACTCTCCATGTTGAATCATATATAATTCAACCGCTATTTTTCAAACTCTCCATGTTGAATCATATATAATTCAACCGCTATTTTTCAAACTCTCCATGTTGAATCATATATAATTCAACCGCTATTTTTCAAACTCTCCATGTTGAATCATATATAATTCAACCGCTATTTTTCAAACTCTCCATGTTGAATCATATATAATTCAACAGCTATTTTCCAAACTCTCCATGTTGAATCATATATAATTCAACAGCTATTTTCCAAACTCTCCATGTTGAATCATATATAATTCAACAGCTATTTTACAAATTCTCCATGTTGAATCATATATAATTCAACAGCTTGTTTTCCGGAGCAGATCATTACTAGTCCATACATGGCTATATCCTTTGTGACGTAGTGCTGAAAGAGGAGGCATTTACTGACATCCGATTGGTTACAGGCATTTAATGGCACTTTCCGGCAACCTGATTGGTTAAAAGGCCTCACAGTGCTATTTTTCCGTCATTGTCTTTTGATGAACGAAAACATGTTCTATCATAGTAGCTCAAAATGGATCAGAAATGACTACTCTGCTTTGCTCTTTGCAATTTAGTTTTTTGTTCTTCCTCCTCCTTGTACCCCTATTTTTACAGTACTGTACCCTGCATCTCACAAACTGGTCCTTTGTCTCTGTGATACTGTAATTCTTGTTCTTTGTTGATATGAACCTGCAACCAGTCCAAATCTATTGAGCAGTCAGTTCTGTTAACAAATGGAAAGCCCAATGTTCAGGGCCATACAATTTGTCCATTGTCCAGTATACAGCCTACAATGCACTGTACTACAGTATACAATACTAAAAGGGACAAACATCAAAGGAGTAAACATGTGATCAATGTGCTTCTTCTTGTCTTTGGGCTGGGTCAGGCCAGAGCACTTCGTCCACATCACAAGCAATATTGTCCCTCCTGAGGCAACGGGGGAAGAAGCCTCTTGTGTGCCGTATCCAGCCCTGACATGATTCCTCACCTGTATCACCACAGGCTAAATCCATGGCTTGCAGCAGATTTACTCTGGTGTAGGGTTGTCTATCATACACTTTCCATCTCCAAGAGGAGAAAAACTCCTCAATCGGATTCAGGAAAGGCGAGTATGGAGGGAGGTACAAGTTCATAAACTGCCCGTTGATGTTAAACCATTCCCTTACCTGAGCAGCTCGGTGGAAACTGACATTGTCCCACACTATCACATAGGTGGGAATGGGATTCTCATTTAGCTCTTGACCCTGCTGCTCAAATAAAATATCTCTTAGATTGGCAATAGATCTTAGAAGGTGCCGGGTGTTATAGGGCCCGAGTGTAACATGGTGATGTAGAACACCATGGTTGCCGATAGCAACACAGATTGTGACATCGCCACCTCGTTGACCAGGGACTTCAACAACGGCCCGCTGTCCAATCATGTTTCGGGCCTCTCCCTTCTCCTCTTTGTTAGATTGAAGCCTTGATTCATCGACAAAGATGAACTCATGGGGTCTGTCCAAGGATTCCAAGTCAAATATTGTCTGTGTAGAAATACAATATACTGTATGTAGGATTTTGTAAGTGGTCCAGAGACAGTGCTCTACTGTAGAGTACAATTAGGCCTACTGTATGCACTTCTGATTCACATACATTGTATGTACTGAAGAGTAATGTCATTCACATAGTATGTGTTAGTACTGCAGACAATCTGGATTACAGTAAATGTTTCTGAATGTACACTTACTTGCACATACTGAGCTCGCAGTTCTTTCACCCTTGGTGAGTTGTGCTCAAAAGGTACTCTGTATACTTGTTTCATTCGCATCCTGTTACGACGGAGGACACGGTCCATTGTGGAAATGCTCACACTGTCGATTCCCTGGAAGTGTGTGTTGTCTTGTATCACTCGTTCCTGGATTTCTCTGAGTCGTATTGCATTATCTTGAAGGACCATGCCAACTATAACGGCCTCTTGCTCCCCAGTGAATATAGCTGTCCTTCCACCTGCATGTGGCAGCCTTGCAATTCTACAAAAAGTAGTTGTGCAGTTACAAAACATATTCATGCAGTACAATACATACAGTGATTAACTTTACAGATGTCTATTGAAACAGCTGCATATAGTGTAGTACAGTAAATTTACAATTACAAAAATACAGTAGTACACTGTACCTGTTCTCTTCTCTGAATGTCCTTACTATGGTGGACACAGAAAATCGGCTCAAATTAGGTTGCAATCTAAGTCCTGCTTCCCTCATTGTCAGTCCATGGACAAGAACATGGTCTATGACTGTTGCTCGAATTTCATCAGATATTTCCACTCTTTGTCTTCCTCTTCCTCTTCGTCCTCCTCTTCCTCTTTCTTGCCCTCCTCCTCCTCCTCTTCCTCCTCGTCGCCCACCTCGCATACGCACTCGTCCTCGTCCTCTCACATTGTTTCTTCTATCCATTCTCAGACTTTCTCCTTCCCACCTTCAACAACCTGTTTGCTCTCTGAACTGCCTTATATTGGTTGTGTCACATCATTTGAAACAGGTTAAATCCATTTTGAGTGGTTGTGTTCAATCAATGACATGTGTTCTCTATTTGTATTTGATTGTTGCCTCTTGTGTTTACCAGTATGGATGACATGTGCATTAGAGTGCAGAATGTGTTTGGAGAATGAGAACGTGTTTAGAGTTTTGCTGAAAAGTCTAAGTGAGATCTGCATATTGTGTTTTACCATGTGAAATGGTTTAAGGTATTGACAACAGACTGCATAATTAGCTAAATGAGTCCAGGCAACTGAGAACTTTGTTCAGCCAATGGGTTTTAGTGTTTTAGCGATTGAGAAAAACTGTAAGAGCAGGCAGGATTTAGTTTCTCCCTGTCTCTGGCCCACACTCCAGTACAGTAGGTGGCGGTAATGCACACTGTTAACCCCCCCCCCCCCCCCCGACGACGAAGAAGAAGAAGAAGAAGAAGAAGAAGAAGAAGAAGAAGAAGAAGAAGAAGAAGAAGAAGAAGAAGAAGAAGAAGAAGAAGAAGAAGAAGAAGAAGAAGAAGAAGAAGAAGAAGAAGAAGAAGAAGAAGAAGAAGAAGAAGAAGAAGAAGAAGAAGAAGAAGAAGAAGAAGAAGCAGCAGTCCACTGTGCAGGACAGGATTTATGGCCGATTTAACATGAAATCGTCAACCCTGTTATGGTCAACCATGTTACTTTATTTGGCACTTCATAGGCACTATATATATTTTTAAAAAATTGACCTCTTGAGATGGAAAACATGTTTATTAACTTCAACATGTACTCTTCATGACAGAAAAATTCATCCCCTTTATAATAAAGCATTGCATGCAAATCATCACATTAGTGTAGTGTTATAGAGCAGTAGAGTAGAGACACTTACAGAAGTTACACACATGGGGAAAAAAACATGTTGCCTAGGGTCCTGGAAATGTTTGGCCTTTTATAAACGCATTTCATGCAATTCTACGTCATTTTACTTGAATGGAGACTCTGGCATAATCTTTATTAGTGCCGTGCTCAAAACAACTGGAAACTCAGAGCTGGGAAATCTCAGACTTCCGACTTTAATGAGTTCAAGACAACTGGGAAATGGTGAAAAATCGAGCTCCGACTGGAAACATTTGTTTTAAACGGTCATCCAACTGGGAATTCTGGCCTCTTTCTAGAGCTCCGACTGGAAACATTTGTTTTAAACGGTCATCCAACTGGGAATTCTGGCCTCTTTCTAGAGCTCCGACTTTCCTGATTTGAAGACCACTGATGTCATGATTCTACCTCATTTTTTCCCGAGTTCCCATTTGTCTTGAAAGCGCAATACCGCACAAATGATCGAAATGACAGGCTATTTTGACACTGAAAAACTGAGAATCTGAGATCAATGAAAATGAACTTGAATCCATCAATAGCCTATGCCTAGGTGTGTCAAGACATATTGTATGCTTCAATATGAGGAGGAAATTATAGTCCTAAAAATGTTTTAGTTTCTCTGACAGATTTGCCGCGCGTTCCCCACAGTATGCCTTGTTATTGTACTACACTCCATTTACATTTTAGTCATTTAGCAGACGCTCTTATCCAGACCGACTTACAGTTAGTGAGTGCATACATTTTCATACTGGCCCCCCATGGGAATCAAACCCAAAACCCTGGCGTTGTAAACACCATGCTCTACCAACTGAGCTACACGGGGCCTAGGTTATTTTTTAAATAAGCTATTTATCCTCTGTGGCTACATTTTAGGCTTTCTCATTGCGTAGTAGGCTATTTTGAATTATTTAATTTATTTCTGAACAGACAGCAGTAATTCTATAACTGTATTTGAATTGATCAGGCGAGCTGCAGCTCCTCCAGAACCCTTGGCGTGGCTCTATAAATGATGGGCAATGCTGGAGAGATGAGAGTTGGAGGCTCATGTCTGTCAGAGCAGAGAGAGTTCTGGGAGAGATTATTAGAATTTTTACATTGCAAAAAGTGACAATTATCTTTCCTGCCAGGAGAGGTACCGGTTCCGGCCAAATAGGTTCCTGAACGAAACAGTCCAAAACGGAGAGGTGCCGGATCCTGTTCCGGCAGGATCCGGATCAAATTAAGCACTGATAATACACTATAACCATCATATCAAAGTAAACTTGGAGTCACGCGATATGTTGCGTGGTCCTCCCACTACGACTCGGGAAAGCAGGCAGTTTTAGGCTACAGATGAAATAAGTTATGATGAACTTCACAGGTTGGTGAAAGTGCAAGGTGACGAGCTTGATGCTCCTTTCCAATAAATATTAAGGGTCTTATTCAGCTAACATGATGATCGATGCTTAGCTGCCGTTTGTGAAATACATATAATATCGATATAGCCATGCCCACACTGTATCTGTGTTGTTGGCATGTGCCATGGCCAGAGTGGGTACATTTGCTATATAATGCAACAGCTTTAGTGACAAAACCATCAGTAGAGTTGAAGAAGTGATGGAAACCCATTTAACTTGTGTTTTTCATGTGGTACATGGGAATTTAACCACAAAAGTAATTACGTTATCATGTACAGTCTTTTATCCACAAAAAATCCGTTTGAGGGAAAATGCGCATATTGTTTTATGCAGATTTTTGAATATTCGCATGGAAACCTTTCGAATATTGGATGAAAACCGATCTATTGACCAGATACTCCATTGGCCGCTCTAACAATGAAAATAATTGTCTTAAAAAGTTAAAGGCAGTCGAGAGGAAGCAAGATCAACAGAACCGAAAACCAGAAAAAAATGTTTTCAAGGAACAGCAACAGAACCGGGAACGAAAGTGATCGATAGTGTTCCAGAACAGAACTGTTATTTTAAAAACAACTGGTTAAAAAGTGTTATTTTACGAGTCACAAACAAAAAAAACGCTATAAAGTGCTTATGCAAAGCCCTCACTCTGTCACTCCAACTTATTCCAGTGTCTGCCTGCCAGCTGAAAGTCTTTACCAGTGGGTGTGTTTAGGCTCCCTGCCTGCCAGCTGAAAGTCTTTACCAGTGTGTGTTTAGGCTCCCTGCCTGCCAGCTGGAAGTCTTTACCAGTGGGTGTGTTTAGGCTCCCTGCCTGCCAGCTGGAAGTCTTTACCAGTGGGTGTGTTTAGGCTCCCTGCCTGCCAGCTGGAAGTCTTTACCAGTGGGTGTGTTTAGGCTCCCTGCCTGCCAGCTGAAAGTCTTTACCAGTGGGTGTGTTTAGGCTCCCTGCCTGCCAGCTGAAAGTCTTTACCAGTGGGTGTGTTTAGGCTCCCTGCCTGCCAGCTGAAAGTCTTTACCAGTGGGTGTGTTTAGGCTCCCTGCCTGCCAGCTGAAAGTCTTTACCAGTGGGTGTGTTTAGGCTCCCTGCCTGCCAGCTGAAAGTCTTTACCAGTGGGTGTGTTTAGGCTCCCTGCCTGCCAGCTGAAAGTCTTTACCAGTGGGTGTGTTTAGGCTCCCTGCCTGCCAGCTGGAAGTCTTTACCAGTGGGTGTGTTTAGGCTACCTGCCTGCCAGCTGAAAGTCTTTACCAGTGGGTGTGTTTAGGCTCCCTGCCTGCCAGCTGAAAGTCTTTACCAGTGGGTGTGTTTAGGCTCCCTGCCTGCCAGCTGAAAGTCTTTACCAGTGGGTGTGTTTAGGCTGCCTGCCTGCCAGCTGGAAGTCTTTACCAGTGGGTGTGTTTAGGCTCCCTGCCTGCCAGCTGGAAGTCTTTACCAGTGGGTGTGTTTAGGCTGCCTGCCTGCCAGCTGGAAGTCTTTACCAGTGGGTGTGTTTAGGCTCCCTGCCTGCCAGCTGAAAGTCTTTACCAGTGTGTGTTTAGCTGTAGCTCAATTGGTAGAGCATGTCGCTTGTAACGCCAGGGTAGTGGGTTCGATCCCCGGGACCACCCATACACAAACATGTATGCACGCATGACTGTAAGTCGCTTTGGATAAAAGCGTCTGCTAAATGGCATATTAGTTAGTATTAGTAGTATTAGTCTTGACATAGATTTTCAATTGATTTTAAGCCACTCAGGAACATTCAATGTCGTCTTGGTAAGCAACTCCAGTGTATATTTTGCCTTGTATTTTAGGTTATTGTCCTGCTGAAAGGTGAATTTGTCTCCCAGTGTCTGTTAGAAAGCAGACTGAACCAAGTTTTCCTCTAGGAATTTGCCTGTGCTTAGCTCTATTCAGTTTCTTTTTATCCCCCCAAAAACTCCCTAGTCCTTGTCGATGACAAGCAGACCCATAACATGATGCAGCCACCACCAAGAAAACAGTGGCACTCAGTGATGTGTTGTGTTGGATTTGCCCCAAACATAAAACTTTTTATTCAGGACATAAAGTTAATTTCTTTGCCACATTTTTTAGCAGTTTTACTTTAGTGCTGTTTTGCAAACAGGATGCATGTTTTGTAATATTTGTGTACCGTGTGGCTCAGTTGGTAGAGCAAGGTGCTTGCAATGCCAGGATTGTGGGTTTGATTCCCATGGGGGACCATAGCGTCTGCTAAATGACTGAAATGTGAATGCATTCTGTACAGGCTTCTTTTCACTCTGTCAATTAGGTTAGTGTTATGGAGTAACTACAATGTTGTTGATCCATCCTCAGTTTTCTCTTATCACAGCCATTCAACTCTAACTGTTTTAAAGTCACCATTGGCCTCATGGTGAAATCCCTGAGCGGTTTCCTTCCTCACCGGCAACTGAGTTAAGAAGGACGCCTGTATCTTCGTAGTGACACACCATCCAAAGTGTAATTAATAACTTCACCATGCTCAAAGAAATATTCTGCTTTTTATTTTATTTTTACCCATCTACTAATAGGTGCCCTTCTTTGCGAGGCATTGGAAAACCTCCCTGGTCTTTGTGGTTGAATTTGTGTTTGAAATTCACTGCTCGACTGAGGGACCTTACAGATAATTTTATATGTGGTATACAGAGATGAAGTTGTCATTCAGAAATCCTGTTAAACACTATTATTGCACACAGGTGAGTCCATGGAACTTATTATGTGTCTTGTTAAGCACATTTTTACTCCTGAACTTATTTAGGCTTGCCATAACAATGGGGTTGAATACTTGTTGACTCAAGACATTTCAGCTTTTCATTTTTAATTAATTTCTAAAAACATTATTCCACTTTGACGTTATGGAGTATTGTGTGTAGGCAGTGGCGGCTCCTGAAAAAATTCTCAGGGGGGGCAATTTTTCTGATGATTTAGGTGACCTACACACATTTAAAAAAAGATATGTCCAGCAACAACATGAAGACAGGGGCAGCATATAAGTCAATGCCAGAAGCATTTATTGACTGATCTCAAAAGTGTTGGCTTACAAAAGCAAAATAAGTTATCACAGTAAAAATAATCAAGGGTGTTCTTTCACATTCCTCAACACTGCATAAACAATATGCATTTCCATAAACAAATGAAATATCAGCTGAAAATACAGCATCTTGGTATTTGTTCAGATTGCAGGATCAACAAGAGCTTTTACCACATTTTTTTGCCTCATGGTTGAATTGGAAATATGTGCACCTGAGCATAATTCACAACAAGCAAGCAGGAGCTTTTGATAGAGGCTACTGAAAACATTGATGCAAGTTATTGGTAATAATAAATTTTTATAGACTTCCATATTCTGCCCTCTTGTATAGATTTGTGAAAATGAACAGTGATAGACATTTTGCCTGAAAACAGAATTTGAAAATAATTTCTAGAAAAGGTAAACACAGCTATCTGTATGGCTTTGTAAAAATGAACAACCATATTCTGGCCAATTGTATAGATTTGTAAATATGAACAACCATATTCTGGCCAATTGTATATATTTGTAAAAATGAACATGAACAGATTATTTTTATTTTTTTACTTTTATAACTATTTGAAACAACATCAACTGTGAACTGATTTGGGCGTGTGTGTGTTAAAGAGACAGACAGGGAGGGACAAAGAGAGAGAGAGGCTACATTACTTGTACTGAAACTGTTCTCTTCTCTCTTTCAATGCAGCAAAGCGGTGAATGACTTTCTCATTGAAATCAGGCATGCTGAGGACTAGTTCCCTCTCCATGGAAAGCATGGCCAGTGCATTCAGACGTTCCTGGCCCATTGAATTTCGCAGGAATGTCTTAACTCGTGTCAAAGTTGAGAAACATCTCTCAGCTTCAGCTGTTGTCATGGGAGTAGTTATGAGGATGTTCAACAGAGTCACAGTCTCAGAGAACGTCTCCTGGAGGTTGTAGCTCATGAGAACCTGGTACAGTGCCAGTGCACCACAGTTTGACTTTCTTGTCGTCGGCAAAAAGACCGTTCAGTCTCTCCAAAAGCACACTGGCGATTGAGACTGAGGTTGATTCCGAGATGGGAAGGAACTCAAAAAAGCGCTCCTGCACTTTGTGGTTGCTATCTATGTACCTCAGCAAAAGCACCAGCTGTGTCTGTGTAGAAACGTCTGTGGTCTCGTCAGCTTGGATAGCTACGAAGTTCGCCGACTTCACCTCCTCCACAATATGTTCCCTCATGACCACTAGCATACACTCCAGTAGCTCGTTTTGAATGGTCTTTGATGTGAACTTCTTTCAAAGAGACAATCGAGTTGCACTGAACCCTAGCCATCTTGATAGTAGTATGTGAATTGATTGACGCTGCTACCCGCTCTTTTCTTAGTTACGTTCATGGTTATGTTACGTATGATGAAAGCGCGTAAGTGCAAGCCCTCAGAAACCCATAGAGATTGTATTGAAAGCTCTGATATTTGAAAAAAATAGATTTTACATGAGCGTCTATGATATACTTCTGGGGCGATTTTCAACCTGGCTGAAATCGCACCAAAAGGGGCGGGGCCATTTGAAGCACGACTTTAGCCTGATTGGACATTTAGTGGCAGATCAGACGTCTAGATTAGAACACTGATAACTACTGTTGCCGTGATATAATTGATTAGAAAAAAAATCCCTTCCTTTTCCCGTTTGGCAGTGCGTCGCCCATATCGCCCTAATGAACACACCGCCCCTGAAGATGAATGTTGGAATGTTCCAATGTGGTTACCCAAAAAGATGCCAAGATAGATCACACATCCATAACTTGTTTCCTGCTTGTAGCAGGCCGCGTTCACAGGAATCCTTTTCTCTAATTATAGGTCATATGATTTCATGAGAATATTTTTCTGGAGTGAGAGTGTAATGCAAGTCAAGGCGTCCTTGGATGAATGTCAACAAGATTTATAACCAGCATTGTTAAATTAACTGTTGTAATAAATAAATACAATATTTGTAAATGTATTGTCACAGACACCGGATAGATGCAGTGAAATGTGTTGTTTTACAGGGTCATAGTAGTATGGCGCCCCCTGGAGCAAATCAGGTGTAAGTGCCTTGCTTAAGGGCACAGACAGATTTTTACCTTGACGGCTCAGGTATTTGAACCAGCAACCTTTCAGTTACTGGCCCCACTAGGTAATCTTACCATACCAGTTCACGCCTTAAAAGAAGACACTGTTCAAGTGTTCAAATGTAGTCCATAAAGAGGTATTAGGATTATGTGCACAGCTATTCTGCCGTACAATTGCAAACTGCTGCTACACATTTGGTCAAAGATGAGTTCAGACCTAAATCAGGCTTCATGGAGGGTCAAATTTGCTGTAACTACAAAATCCCAGTAAAAACCAAGGAAACAGCAGTAAGTGAGGTTACTGCCATCTGGCTTTGTTCCACCATGTTCTACTGCAGTTACTACGGTTTTCCTTGGTATTCTATCAGGCTCTGAGTTCAGGCCATCCCGACCATGACACTCACCCTCACACACTCCATGAGACAGCCAGTGATCCAGTTATCACCAGAATAAACACGGCCCAATCGCGCAGAAACATTATGGTTTAACTCGCATTGAAATGCAAATACCCAGATAATGGTAAGAAAGATAGCAAACAAAATATTGAAACGCTCGCTAACATAAAGAAAAGGACAGCATTGACAGTAATACAAAGTCACATAAGGATAAACATTCTCCGTGATGAAATAGTTCTTACCTTATGGATAAAAACAGCTTGAGGGTTGCTACAATACAACATTCAAAACATGAAAACACAACTACACAACACCATTAAAAACAACAAGAAAGCTGGATAAACACATTTAGATTTTTTTAGATACTGCACTTTGCTTTTGCATGACCCATACAGCTGTTTAAGGTCATACATAGGCAGAGTGCAGTATCAGCATTTTAGGGGTCATAGGTCAGATCAGTGGTCATAATAAGATGATACATCAGTACATTTACACTTATCTACCTACGACATATTTGGCTGGACAGCAAAAACAACTTTAAAGCCTTTTTTGTCTTCAGTTGTACTGTTTTCTAGTTGATGCTCTTTGCCTTTGTAGGGCAGTTTATTCAAGCAGTCAACGGACAACAACTCTTAATGCAATCACGGGGAAAACACTTTTGAAAGCAGTTTTGACCTTTGTTAAAAAAAGAGGGGGATCCAAGCTTTCCATTGATAACACGTTTATTTCTATTTCTATACTAAAAATGCAGTTACAACCGGAGTGTCAAGCATGGTTTAGGAACATTTGCAACAGAGCTCTTAAAGGGGCAACAGCATCTTAAAAGGGCAATTGCACACTTTGTAATAGAAACCCCCCCAACAACAATTCTGAGTGAATAATAATAATAATAAATAATAATAATAATCAGGAAGTTGTGTCCAATGGGGTAAATGCAGATGGTCAAACCCCATGCTTCATTTATAGCCACTATGCTGCATCCGTTGGGCTACAGGGGATCATGCTTATTGCTAACAGAACATCTGATAATAGACCATGAATATAGGATATATGGTTCAATATGTTAAAATCATTTACCATCTGATAATAGACCATGCATATAGGATATATGGTTCAATATGTTAAAATCATTTACCATCTGATAATAGACCATGCATACAGGATATATGGTTCAATATGTTAAAATCATTTAACATCTGATAATAGACCATGCATACAGGATATATGGTTCAATATGTTCTAATCATTTAACATCTGATAATAGACCATGCATACAGGATATATGGTTCAATATGTTAAAATCATTTACCATCTGATAATAGACCATGCATATAGGCTATATGGTTCAATATGTTAAAATCATTTAACATCATCTTTACCAATATCTTATTGGGCTCATTCATGGAGGTGGAAATGATATTTTAGATGGTGTCAGCATCATTGTATTTCCATTCATTCTGGAGTAGAACGGCCTTTTTCTTGTCACCAGAACTGAGCTTCTTAGAGCTGAGCTTCTCAAGAAGTTTCCCCAGGAGGACCCTGGGAACCCTGAGCAAGGGGACTGGAATTGGTCAAATTTGCAGTTTTAATACATTTACAAAAAATGATCCTCTTTTCCTAAAAGCATGACGGTCATGACTTGTTTACATGAAAGGGGAGATTAATATAGCACAAGACAATCAATCTGAGGTCGACTTAAGTATATATATTTTTTGCTTCAACCCCTGAGATTTGGCTGTTCTACGAGTACGAATGGTCTGAGGCAGGCATAAGATTACAAGCGTTTTCAAGTGTAACGTTAATAACGATGGTTTTGGGGAACTGCTCAGAGATTTAATGATGCTCCTAACGATGAACTTAGCCTTAAGATGCTTTTGGGAAACCGGATCCTGGATGAGACCATCTGCTAAATGACTAAAATGTCAAATGTAAGGTTTTAAACACAAATATCATATTACTGTATTTTTTGAAAACATTTTTTAAGTATTGATTTTACACATTTTATATTTGTACAGTTCTTTATTAAAAATTTAGTTATTTTTTACATTTGACTGTGTAAAACCTAGTAGTACTACTTATTTCTCTGAGTGAGGCAGACACATATTTGATTATTTGTCTATCTGAAATGAAAGCATCAAATTATAGATTTTAAACAAATACATGTCTGTCATTGAACAACCCCATACCATGATTAGATAGTGAAAAAACACACCAATCTCTTTCATAATTTCTTTAAACAATAAAGGCTAATTTACCAAAACCTCTGAAAAGTGATATATAGCGTTTTGGAATGAAACTCTTCTGATGTTTCCCCATCTGAGCTCAGAGTAGATGAGAGACTGAGGGGCGGTTTCCCAGACAGAGTTTAATTGAAGTCAGGACCAGGTAAATTCTACTGAAGTATCTCCACAATATCCCCACACGTCTTAATACCTGTTCTGTCTGTGTCACGTATACTCCCTCTCCGGCGTTCCAGGTCACCAGTCTGCTCATTATTATGCACACCTGTCACCATCGTTACGCCCCCTGTGACCAATCAGACTCACCTGGACTCCATCACCTTCCTGATTACCTCCCCTATATCAGTCAATCCCTTTGGTTCCTTCCCCAGGCGTTATTGATTCTGTTTCAGTGCTTCATGTCTGTACGCTACTCCTGTTTCTTGTTTTGTTCTATGTATTATTAAATTAACCTCCTGTACTTGCTTCCTGACTCCCAGCGTACACGTTAGTCTGGCTGTAGCAGGCTGCCTAGTAAATTAAATGTCTTTGGCCCCATTACACTAAACATGTAAGCACAATGTTGTCCTCATCAATGTCATTTGCAAGAACAAAATATTCAAACCGTTCTGTATATGAGCTCCACTGCTCAATACTTTTATCAAACTGTCCAATGTTTCCATCAATTCCAATAATTGTTCGTTTCTCAATAAGCTCCTGATTGTCACTCACTTCAGTATTGTCCTCAACCAAAGCAATATTTTCCTCAGTCACGTGATCTTCATTCACTTCACTCACTGACGTTTCCTCCTCAAATTCACTCTTTTAGCAGTTTTAATTCCAACGTTAGTCTTCACAGTTGAATAAATGTCCTTTCCTCCCTTCCTCCCTTTTCAATCACGTTGTTTTCCCGCTCCGACATCCGTCTCCAGTCCTTTTCTGCCGTCCATGACGATGCTAACTCTCTTTCTTAGCTAGCTGGACTATGTACTTGCCTCTGCTATCAATACACTGTGCTAACATTAGCCTATTCTGTACCACAGAAAATAACAGTTTTAAACAGTTGTAAAAACCCACTTCTTCCAGACAGAATAGTTCCTGTAGATTCAGACTTACTCATCACCAATCTTTTGTTATGTCTCGTGGGTTTCATAACCACGTCTGTATAACAATTCAATAATGATGAGACAGGAGACAGGAATCAGTTCAACCATTTATCTGGAACGTGATCATCTCAACACATACAAACCCCCATGATGCTCTGCAGCACAACCCCAATACACAGCAAATACATAGATAAGTAAATGGACACGAAACAAAACTCATAGAGGAATTTAAATGTTCAGTTGTAGAAAGTAGGGCCATGGGATAGGGTCAGAAAGGTCAGTATGTTTGATAACTGATTACAGAGGTGACATAACAAGCATAAGGTCCATTATAACACAGTGAAGTAGAGGTGGGAGCTAAAAGCAGACATGGACAGTGAGACGGTGTGAGGAGGTCAGGGGTGAAACACTAGATCAGGACAGGTAGAAATGGCAGGGCTGGAAATAGACACAGAGACACATTCTGATCATGGCTCAGACCTGACCTGAGACACCCAAACAGAATATGCCATAGCAAAGTCCTGTCCAGTAGGCTATATGGGATTTCCATTCATCAAAATCCAACACAAGGAAATGTGTCCAGTGTGTGTGTGTCCAGTGTGTGTGTGTCCAGTGTGTGTGTGTGTATAGTGTGAGTGTGTCCAGTGTGTGTGTGTCCAGTGTGTGTGTGTGTGTGTGTCCAGTGTGTGTGTGTGACCATGTGTGTGTGTGTGTGTGTGTGTGTGTGTGTGTGTGTGTGTGTGTGTGTGTGTGTGTGTGTGTGTTTGTCCAGTGTATGTGTCCAATGTGTGTGTGTGTGTCCAGTGTGTGTGTGTGTATCCAGTGTGTGTGTGTGTGTGTGTCCAGTGTGTGTGTGTGTGTCCAGTGTGTGTGTGTGTGTGTGTCCAGTGTGTGTGTCTGTGTGTGTGTTTGTCCAGTGTGTATGTGTGTGTGTCCAGGGTGTGTGTGTGTGTCCAGTGTGTGTGTGTCCAGTGTGTGTGTGTGTCCAGTGTGTGTGTGTGTGTGTGTGTACAGTGTGTGTGTGTGACCATTGTGTGTGTGTGTGTGTGTGTGTGTGTGTTTGTCCAGTGTGTGTGTCCAATGTGTGTGTGTGTCCAGTGTGTGTGTGTGTGTCCAGTGTGTGTGTGTGTGTGTGTCCAGTGTGTGTGTGTGTGTCCAGTGTGTGTGTCTGTGTGTGTGTTTGTCCAGTGTGTATGTGTGTGTGTCCAGGGTGTGTGTGTGTCCAGTGTGTGTGTTCGGTGTGTGTGTGTGTGTGTCCAGTGTGTGTGTGTGTGTGTCCAGTGTGTGTGTGTGTGTCCAGTGTTTGTGTGTCCAGTGTGTGTTTGTGTCCAGTGTGTGTGTGTGTGTGTGTTAGAGCCGATTTGGGCATATTTTGTATAAAAGACTGAACATACTGAGCTCCATGTACATTTGTGTAAATATATTAAATATTAATGTATATGATGAAATATTAGGTACGTACCTTTATGATTTATTTACCGGATTGAGATATATTCATTTGTTATTAGTGTAACTCAGTTTTTGGCCCCCCCTCTTGCCCATTCATTGTACTGTGTTAATTGTGTTAGTATAAAGGCAGGAAGTTGGGCCTTCGGGGGGAGGAGTCCTTGCTAGATGCGGGAGCGGTATAGTTTTTTGACCATATAGACATACAGAAATACAGACAGACAGGTCATATTATATTATGTATTTGCATTTCAAGTAATCTCTGCTTTATGTTGATTGGAGAATACTTTTTGTTAGATAAGAAGAATAAACATTTTTTGTTGCACTATATCCCTGGATCTCATTGAATGTTTGGCCGTTTGGAAAGCGTTGAGTGTGGACTGTATCGTCCGAAACAACCCCGCTTCAGGCTAGGGCAGTGGCTATGGTAAAGAGGAAAGGAAGCCACTATATTCAAGTCAAAAACTCCGTGAAGGATTACTACCGGAAGGAAATCTCCGGTTCGGACACACGCTGGATTTTGTTCTATTTGTAATTGCATTCGGACCATAAGGACAGCTCGCTTGGAAGGATTTGAACTCCTAGATTTCGCCAGCCGTGAGTAACCACTGCGAATGAATGAGCTGCCCTGTTCAAGGCGATCGTTTGATCATGCATATTATGGAAGCGCAAATGTGCTTGCAATTGGAATGTTTGATAAACTTGGGAATGGAATTCAAAATACAGCGCTGTGAAAACAATTAAGAAGTTTAAGTTTGGGAAACACAGATCCTATGCACAATGTAGCCTAATCTATATCTAATATTTGGCCTAACGTGGAAATGCAATCCATCAACGCAACGAATGCAACTTAAGGATCTAAAGATACTGCGTGTTAAAACTTCATTAAAGGGACAAAACCTCAACGGGATGAAATGTTTAAAACGCATCTAAAATGCCAAACTTGCACATGTGCAATTCAAAATGGGTCAATATGCTGAAATGGATGACTGTGTTTTTAAAGATTAAAGGAGGTCTAAAGGGGCATTACGTTTAACAATCAAACCAACAACCGTGTCATTGTAAATTGAGTGAACTAAAAGTGAATGATGGAGGAGGAAATCCCAAATAAGACTCCACTGGAGAGGGCAGAGGAGCATCTAAATTCACTCTATGCAGCCCGGAGAGGCAAACTTGGAGTGTGTACACGCAAAATGAATGAAATAAAAGTCCTTCTTGTTGATGGAGGAAACATTGCAACTGTGAATGAGAGTCTTGAAGCATTTGATGCTGTGCTCAATGACTTTAAGAAGGCTCATGAATCTGTGCTAGAGCTGGTCACAGAGGAGGAACAGGAACAGGAGAGCATTAACTATTATCAACCAAGAATGAGAACTTATGAACATTTCCTGAAAGAGGTGGAAATATGGAAAAAGGCTGAAGTTGAGCCACAAACGCTCATTGAACCACATGACAGCATTTCCAATGTGTCAAAAATATCAAGTAAAACTAAGTATTCTAAGACTGCTTCCTCAGTGTCCTCTGAACGCCTTAAAGCCGAGGCAGAACGAGCAGCTCTACTAGCTCGCCAAGCATCATTACAAGACAAGCATGCATTGGAACTGGAGAAAGCTCAACTGAATGTTAGGATGGAAAAAATGGCACTGGAAACGGACATAGCAGCATATAATGCCAAACTGAAGGTCCTGGAGAGTACTGAGTCAACTTCTCAATCCCATTCTGTGGCAGCCCATTTACTAAGCCAAGAAGATGGAATGAACTCTTATTTTGAGAAACAGGAACCAGAGGTCTATGTGGAACCTGAACCATCACCTGTTGAGTTTGCTGCATTAGGTGCAGTTCCAAAGACCCCACTACAAAGAGTTTTACAACAACCGACCACAAAGCCATCAAACCCTATTCCGAAAACAGTCGTAAACCACACTCTTCAGCAGCCAACAGCAAGGTCTAGCAATCGACACAGAATCAACACTGCGGGTATCAGCCATAATACCAGCCATGATAACCTCTCTATTGTCATGCAAAGGCAGAATGAAATTGCTGACCTCCTTGTACTACAGCACAAACAAGCCACACTCCCTGTTAGGGAGATACCTATGTTTGACGGTGATCCTCTAAACTTTAGGCCATTCATGCGTGCATTTGAGCACGGTATAGAAGATAAGACAAGCAGTCACCAGGATAGGCTCTATTACCTGGAACAATACACCTCTGGTCAGCCCAAGGATCTGGTCCGTAGTTGTCTGCATATGGAAGCCAGAAGAGGCTATGCAGTAGCTAAGAGGTTGTTAAAGGAACACTTTGGCAATGAAATCAAAGTCACCACTGCTTCCATGGAAAAGGCTTGGAACTGGACAAACATCAAACCCGATGATGGAAAGGGACTGGGTGGTTATGCACTCTATCTAAGAGGTTGCTGTAACGCTATGCAAGACCTACAGAACATGGAAGAGCTTAATCTTCCCTCCAACATAAAGCTGATCATGTCAAAACTTCCCTACAAACTAAGGGAAAAATGGAGGTCTATGGCATGTGATATTTTAGAGAGAAGACACCTGAGGGCCCAGTTCAGTGACCTGGTAACGTTCATGGAAAAACAGGCCAAAATACTGCAGGATCCGTTGTATGGAGATATTCAAGATCCCCTGTACAACAAAAGGTTTTTAAAACCCAAAACAGAAGCTGACTTTAAACAGCAGTTCAAGTCCAAGAGTAGGGGAAGCAGCTTTGCCACTACAGTAGCTGTAGTGGCAGATTGTGACTCTGAAAAACCTTTAAAAGAACAAACATTCAAAGTAAAGAGACCAGGCACCTACCCTTCTGATGCTCCCAGTATCTCATGTATATTTTGTGCTGGTGCGCATTTATTGGTCGACTGCCAACAGGTGAAGGCACAGCCACATGAATTCAAGGTTGAGTTTTTGAGATCAAAAGGCCTTTGTTTTGGCTGTTTGATGAGAGGACACTTAAGCAGAGAATGTAAAAGAAGGATGACCTGTCAGAGCTGTCAAAGAAAGCACCCCACTATCCTGCACATTGAAGGAGAGAGAGATTTAGATCTCAAAAGGCAGATATGAGTGGTGTAGCAGTAAAGCGGGAGGAGACTGTCAGCAGTGCTCTTGTTTCACTGGAAGCTGGTGAAGATACCGGGGCCGGTACAGATTGTGCACTTGCAATTGTGCCAGTTCAAGTAAAGGTGGCAAATGGAAGCAAGTCTGTGTTAACCTATGCGTTTCTCGATTCTGGTAGCTCAGCAACATTTTGTACGGAGAGACTCATGAGGCAGTTGCAAGCTAAAGGCAGTGCGACTGAAATTCTGCTACGCACAATGGGGCAGGAGAGTCCTACCAAGAGCTTTGAGATATCTGGATTAGAGATTGGCAATGTGGAAGGCGACACATTTCTTGCATTACCAAAGGTCTACACCCAACATAAGATCCCAGTGACAAGAGAGAACATTCCCACTCAGAAAGAGCTCAAAAGGTGGCCATACCTGAAAGAGGTTCAGTTGAAGGAGATTGATGCCGACGTCGAACTTCTGATTGGCGTAAATGCTCCAAAAGGCAATGGAACCCTGGCAAATCATAAATAGCCAAGGCAACGGACCGTATGCAGTGAAAACCCTCTTTGGATGGGTGATGAATGGTCCTCTCAACAGTTGTACCATGGCAGAAGAATCCGGGCGTCCTACGGTGATGGCCAATCGTATCTCAATGGCCGACCTGGGGGTTCTTCTTGTAAATCAGTACAACCATGACTTCCCTGAGAGAGAGTATGAAGAGAAAAGTGAGATGTCAGCTGAGGATCGTAGGTTTATGGAGATTGTATCAAGCTCCATAACCCTCAAAGACCATCACTACTACTTACCGTTGCCCTTTCGCAACAAAGATGTAGTCCTGCCAAACAACCGTGACATGGCAAAGCAGCGGGCTCTAAATATTATCAGGAAGTTCAAGAAGGACAAAGGTTATGCTGCAGAGTACAAAGGCTTCATGGAGAGAGATGATAACAAAAGGTTACGCCGAGAAGGTACCACAAGAACAGCTCCTCAGAGAGAAAGGCAAGGTATGGTACATACCACACCATGGCGTTCACCATAAGCGCAAAGGAACGATACGAGTGGTGTTTGACTGTTCATCATCCTATAAAGGTACATCTCTTAACAGTGAACTCCTTCAAGGCCCTGACCTGGCAAACACGCTTATAGGAGTCTTGCTAAGATTTCGGCAAGAGCACATTGCCATGATGGCAGACATCGAAGGAATGTTCCATCAAGTACGTGTCCATGAAGATGACTTAGACTTCCTAGCGATTCCTATGGTGGCCGGATGGCGATACTAACAAAAGATTGGAGGAGTACAGAATGACAGTACATCTTTTCGGTGCTATATCCTCTCCAAGTTGTGCAAACTTTGCACTGCGAAAGACTGCAGAAGACAACTGTGAGGGGTACGATGAAGAGGTGATTCAAACAGTCAAGTCCAACTTCTATGTTGATGACTGCCTCAAGTCAGTGGCCACAGAAGAACAAGCCATAGCTCTCACAAGAAACCTCAGGGATGTGTGCTCTCAAGGTGGGTTCAAATTGACCAAGTGGGTCAGCAACAGCCGCACTGTACTAGCTTCTATCCCTGATGAACACAAAGCCAAGCAGATAAAAGAACTGGACCTGGACAGAGAAAAGCTGCCTGTTGAAAGAGCACTTGGAATCCGATGGAACATTGAAAGGGATGTGTTTACCTTCCAGGTCACTGTCAAGAACAGACACCTTACAAGAAGAGGTATTCTCTCAACTGTCAGCTCTATTTATGATCCATTAGGTTTCCTCGCCCCATTTGTATTAAAGGCAAAGCAAATTCTTCAAGTGCTCTGCAAGCTAAAGTGTGGATGGGACGAAGTCATCCCTGAAGAACACTCTATTTCATGGAAGAGATGGCTCTCAGAGCTGGACCAGCTCTCCAGACTCCAGATCAACAGGTGTATGATGCCGGAGAACTTTGGTCAAATCAAGACCGCACAGCTGCATCACTTCGGTGATGCAAGTGAACAAGGTTATGGCACGGCAAGCTACCTTAGGTTCACAAACGTTATGGAAAAGGTCCACATCGCATTCATACTGGGAAATCAAGGGTGACTCCACTCAAGCAGATGACGATCCCCAGACTGGAACTTGCTGCAGCAACATTGGCAGTGCGAGTGGACAGGATGTTAAGGTTGGAGCTCCAGATTGAACTTGAGGAGTCAACTTTCTGGACAGACAGCCAGTCGGTGCTAAAATACATCCATACGATACCAAGAGATTCCATACTTTTGTGGCTAATAGGGTTGCTATGATCCGTGACCTATCGAAAGCAAAACAGTGGAGGTATTTGAACTCCAAACACAACCCAGCCGATGATGCCTCAAGAGGATTACATGTTGAAACTTTCCTGAACTCAAAGAGATGGCGCAAAGGACCAGAATTCCTGGAGAAAACAGAAACACAATGGCCGAAAGTCCCCGAGGAGATTGGCTCCATCCCTCCAGATGATCCAGAGGTGAGAAAAAGACGTCATCGTAAACAGTACATGTGTGGAAGAAAAGAGTCCGACCAGCAAACTGATTGAGTACTATTCAACATGGAACAGCTTGAAGAAAGCAGTTGCCTGGATGCTGAAACTGAAGAGACTTCTACTACAGTTAAGCCAGAAAAGGAAAGTTCTCACCCAAACTGATCCAGGATCAGATCAGAGTCTGACAAACTCACTGAAGGAACAAATTGACAAGTTCAAACTGACGTTTGGAAAAGAAAGTCTGTCTGTAGATGACCTAGATGAAGCAGAAAAGGTCATCATTCGATTTGAGCAACGACGAGCACTTTAAACAAGAAATTGCACTAGTTGTAAAAGGAAAACAATGTGCCAAGAGAAGCGGCTCAATCTGTAAGCTTGATCCAATAGTTGACAATGGCATTCTGAGAGTAGGAGGAAGGTTAAGCAAAGCTGCTATGCCTACGGAACTAAAGAATCCTATGATCCTGCCCAAAGACTCCTACATCTCCAGACTGATCTTACTCCACATCCATGAGCAGGTTGGCCACTCTGGGAGAGGTCACATGCTTTCTAGACTTCGCCAGCGATATTGGATACCCTGTGCACAACTCCTTAGCAAGGAAGATCCTTAAGAGCTGTGTCTTCTGCAGGCGGATGCAAGCTAGAGCTGGGGAACAGAAGATGGCTGACCTTCCACAAGATCGGGTAGCACCTGATTTGCCGCCTTTCACCCATGTGGGCATAGATTACTTTGGCCCCATAGAGGTGAAGCGAGGCCGCGTTCATGTGAAGCGGTATGGTGTGATCTTTACTTGCCTTGTGAGTCGAGCTGTCCATCTAGAAGTTGCTAGTTATCTGGATACTGATTCCTGCATCAATGCCCTGCGCAGGTTCATCTGTCGAAGGGGCCCAGTAACAAGTATCAGAACAGACAATGGCACCAACTTTGTTGGAACACACAGAGAGCTAGGAGAAGCTCTGAAAGAGCTGGATCACAACAAGATTCAAAATAAATTACTGAAGGAAGGAGTGACATGGTCATTCAACCCTCCCTCTGGAGGCCCACCATGGGGGTATGGGAGAGGTTGATCCGACTGGTGAAAAATATCCTCTATTCAGTCCTTAAAGAGCAAGTACTGGATGATGAGGCTTTGCAGACAGCCTTGTGTGAAGTTGAGGCGATTATGAACGACAGACCAATCACTACTGTAACAAATGACCCTAACGATCTAGAACCCCTGACTCCGAACCATCTGCTTCATCTGAAAGCAAAGCCAGTCCTGCCACCAGGACTATTCCAGAGAAGTGACCTATACTCACGAAGGAGATGGAAGCAAGTACAATATATCACTGACCTCTTCTGGAAGAGATGGATCAGGGGAGTATCTTCCACTTATGCAGGAACGGAACAAGTGGAACAAAACTAAGAGAAACTTCAGTCCTGGTGACCTTGTGGTCATCGTCGATGACACCGCCCCAAGGAACTCTTGGCTAATGGGGCGTGTGGTGAAGGCTTTGCCAGGGGCCAAAGGTCTTGTCCGGAGCGTCATGGTTAAGACTAAGACCAATATCTTACAGAGACCTATCAATAAACTCTGTCTGCTCCTTGAGGCGACGAAGTGAGACACACACACACACACACACACAGTGCTCCATCTTTGAATCACGTGCACCTCTGATTCGTTGATGTCGTACTCTTACATTCTTTGATGTCATACATTTTTTGGACGTCAAACTCTTGACATTTTTTGGAAGTTGAACACCTTTACACTTCAACTCAGACTGAGATCTATGGACTATTTTCCTATATGGCACCTTGTATATTTGTATATAGCTATGAACTGTAATGGTGCTCTGGTATAGAATGTTTTTGTATTGGCTCTACGCTTGAATATTAAGTAATTGTTGTGTATTCAGTGCAGTCAACAATTAGGGGCCGGTATGTTAGAGCCGATTTGGGCATATTTTGTATAAAAGACTGAACATACTGAGCTCCATGTACATTTGTGTAAATATATTAAATATTAATGTATATGATGAAATATTAGGTACGTACTTTATGATTTATTTACCGGATTGAGATATATTCATTTGTTATTAGTGTAACTCAGTTTTTGGCCCCCCTCTTGCCCATTCATTGTACTGTGTTAATTGTGTTAGTATAAAGGCAGGAAGTTGGGCCTTCGGGGGAGGAGTCCTTGCTAGATGCGGGAGCGGTATAGTTTTTGACCTATAGACATACAGAAATACAGACAGACAGGTCATATTATATTATGTATTTGCATTTCAAGTAATATCTGCTTTATGTTGATTGGAGAATACTTTTTGTTAGATAAGAAGAATAAACATTTTTTGTTGCACTATATCCCTGGATCTCATTGAATGTTTGGCCGTTTGGAAACGTTGAGTGTGGACTGTATGCGTCCGAAACAACCCCGCTTCAGGCTAGGGCAGTGGCTATGGTAAAGAGGAAAGGAAGCCACTATAGTGTGTGTGTGTGTGTGTCCAGTGTGTGTGTGTCCAGTGTGTGTTTGTTCAGTATGTGTGTGTGTCAAGTGTGTGGTGTCCAGTGTGTGTGTGTGTGTCCATTGTGTGTGTGTGAGTGTGTGTGTTTGTCCAGTGTGTGTGTGTGTGTGTCCAGTGTGTGTGTGTGTGTGTCGAGTGTGTGTGTGTGTCCAGTGTTTTTTGTGTCCAGTGTGTGTGTGTGTGTGTCCAGTGTGTGTGTGTGTGTGTCCAGCGTGTGTGTGTGTGTGTCTAGTGTGTATGTGTCCAGTGTGTATGTGTGTGTGTGTGTGTCCAGTGTGTGTGTGTGTGTTCAGTGTGTGTGTGTGTGTGTGTCCAGTGTGTGTGTGTGTGTCCAGTGTGTGTCCTGTGTGTATGTGTGTGTGTCCATTGTGTGTGTCCTGTGTCTGTGTGTGTGTTTGTCTAGTGTGTATGTGTGTGTGTCCAGTGTGTATGTGTGTGTGTCCAGTGTGTGTGTCCTGTGTCTGTGTGTGTGTTTGTCCAGTGTGTATGTGTGTGTGTCCAGTTTGTGTGTGTGTCCAGTGTGTATGTGTCCAGTGTGTATGTGTGTGTGTTCAATGTGTGTGTCCAGAGTGTGTGTGTGTCCAGTATGTGTGTGTGTTCAGTGTGTGTGTGTGTGTGTCCAGTGTGTGTGTATGTGTGTTCAGTGTGTGTGTGTCCAGTGTGTGTGTGTGTGTCCAGTGTGTGTGTGTGTGTCCAGTGTGTGTGTGTGTGTCAGGTGTGTGTGTGTGTGTCCAGTGTGTATGTGTGTGTGTCATGTGTGTATGTGTGTGTTTGTCCAGTGTGTGTGTGTGTCCAGTGTGTATGTGTGTGTCTAGAGTGTGTGTGTCCAGTGTGTGTGTGTGTGCTTGTCCAGAGTGTTTGTCAGTGTGTCCAGTGTGTCTGTCCAGTGTGTGTGTGTGTCCAGTGTGTATGTGTGTGTCCAGTGTATGTGTGTGTGTGTCCAGTGTGTGTGTGTGTGTGTGTGTGTGTGTGTGTTTGTGTGTGTGTCCAGTGTGTATGTGTGTGTGTCTGTGTGTCCAGTGTGTATGTGTGTCCAGCGTGTGTGTGTGTGTGTGTTTGTGTGTGTCCAGTGTGTATGTGTGTGTGTCGAGTGTGTGTGTCCAGTGTGTGTGTGTGTGTGTCCAGTGTGTGTCCAGTTTGTGTGTGTGTCAGTGTTACCATGGTTATTATTTACAGGGACACTGAGGAGTCAACAACATAAACCCTAAACCCTGGATAGAGGGGCTCAGTGAATGTGGAGTGGAATGTGTTCAGGTGGGTCAGTGTGTCAGAGGAGACTCTGTAGAAGGACAGAGTGCCGGCTGGCCAGTCCAGATACACTCCTACTCTGTGGGGGCTGGAGGAGCGGACGTCTATGGTAGTGGACTTATTATTGTGACAGGCAGAGTAACTGTTGTCAGAGCAGATCAGACTCCAGGACTTGTCATTACATCCAATCCCACAGTCATTACCCCCTCCTCTCCTGCTGATTCCTTTATATGTCACTCCTATATCAGCCCATCTCCCACTCCACTCTACCTCCCAGTAACAGCGTCCAGTCAGACCCTCTCTACACAGCACCTGAGGCCAGATCTGAAATCTCTCTGGGTGATCAGGATACGGCTGCTCCTCTCTCCTATATGTTACCTTTCTGTTCTCCTCAGACAGAGAGAGGAATATGTTTACTGTGTTTAGGTCCAGTGTGAGATCACAGACATCTGATGGATGAAACCAGACACAATATTAGAAATCATCATCATTCACATTAGAATGTTAACTCACTTTTCACTAATTCATTTAATGTAGATGTTTCTAGGTATCAAAATGAGAAGTTAAGGTAACTTGAGACTTGTTGAATGATCATATGTTATACTGTATGGTAATATAAAACACACTTATTCCCATTAATTACACACACACACACACACACACACACACACACACACACACACACCTGTATGCATCCATGAACACAAACACACATTTCTAAAGTAACACGAATTGACTTAACTTGAATTAAGACTTATTCTTAGTCATATTCTTCACAGCAGTCAACACTCACATTTTCTAAGTCCAGGTTTCATTGTGTTCTCTCCACCATGTTCCACACTGTAGCGGTAAGCAGAAGAACAGACAGTCATTGAGGGATACACCTGAACACACACACACACACACACACACACACACACACACACACACACACACACACACACACACACACACACACACACACACACACACACACACACACACACAAACAGTCAGTATAAACATTTGTCCAAGTGTGTGTGTGTGTCCAGTGTGTGTCCAGTGTGTGTGTGTGTGTGTGTGTGTGTGTGTGTGTGTGTGTGTGTGTGTGTGTGTGTGTGTGTCCGGTGTCTGTCCAGTGTGTGTGTGTATGTCAAGTGTGTGTGTTTGTGTGTCCAGTATGTGTGTGTGTGTGTGTGTTCAGTGTGTTTGTACAGTGTGTGTGTGTGTCCAGTGTGTGTGTGTCCAGTGTGTGTGTGTGTGTGTGTCCAGTGTGTGTGTGTGTGTGTGTGTGTGTGTTTGTCCAGTGTGTGTATGTGTGTCCAGTGTGTGTGTATGTCTAGTGTGTGTGTGTGTGTGTGTGTGTGTGTCTAGTGTGTGTGTGTGTGTCTAGTGTTTGTGTGTGTGTCCAGTGTATGTGTGTGTCCAGTGTTTGTGTTTGTGTGTCCAGTGTGTGTGTGTGTGTGTGTGTGTGTGTGTGTGTGTGTGTGTGTGTGTGTGTGTGTCTGTGTGTCCAGTGTGAGTAAGTCTGTGTGTTTGTGTCCTTTGTGTGTATGTGTCCAGTGTGTGTGTTAACGGTGTGTGTTTGTGTGTGTGTCCAGTGTGAGTAAATCTGTGTGTCTGTGTGTGTCCAGTGTGTTTTTGTGTTTGTGTGTGTGTCCAGTGTGTGTGTGTGTGTCCAGTGTGTGTGTGTGCGTGTGTGTCCAGTGTGTGTGTGTGTGTGTGTGTCCAGTGTGTGTGTGTGTGTGTGTGTCCATTGTGTTTGTGTGTCCTTTGTGTGTGTATGTCTAGTGTGTGTGTGTGTGTGTGTCTAGTGTGTGTGTGTGTCCAGTGTGAGTGTGTGTGTGTCCAGTGTGTGTGTGCGTCCTTTGTGTGTGTGTGTCCTTTGTGTGTATGTGTGTGTTTACAGTGTGTGTGTGTGTGTGTGTGTGTGTGTGTGCCAGTGTTTGTGTGTGTGTCCAGTGTGTGTGTGTGTCCAGTGTGTGTGTGTGTGTGTGTGTTTAGTGTGTGTGTGTCTAGTGTGTGTGTTCAGCGTGTGTGTGTCCAGTGTGTGTGTGTGTGTGTGTGTTCAGTGTGTGTGTGTGTCCAGTGTTTGTGTCCAGTGTGTGTGTGTGTGTGTGTGTGTGTGTGTGTTCAGTGTGTGTGTGTCTAGTGTGTGTGTTCAGCGTGTGTGTCCAGGTGTCCAGTGTGTGTGTGTGTGTGTGTGTTAAGTGTGTGTGTCCAGTGTGTCCAGTGTGTGTGTCTAGTGTGTGTGTGGGTGTGTCCAGTGTGTGTGTGTGTGTGTGTGTGTGCGACCTTTGTGTGTGTGTGTCCTTTGTGTGTATGTGTGTGTTTACAGTGTGTGTGTGTGTCCAGTGTTTGTGTGTGTGTCCAGTGTGTATGTGTGTCCAGTGTGTGTGTGTGTCCAGTGTGTGTACTGATACACGTGCACACACACACACACTGGACACACACACACACACACACTGGACAAACACACACACACACACACACACACACACACTGGACACACACAGACACACACACAGGACAAACACACACACACACAGGACACACACACACACTGGACACACACACACACTGGACACACACACACGCAGGACACACTGCACACACACACACACACACACACACACACACACACACACACACACACACACACACACACAGTCTTTATATAACTTAGTCCAAGTGGTGGTCAGAATGTTTGTCTTAACTAGCCTGATAACTCCAACATGTCTGATATGAACATTGACATAAACCCTCTACATACTTGAGTTTCTCCAGTCTGCAGTGTGGATCCTCCAGTCCAGCAGAGAGCAGTCTGACTCCTGAGTCTCCTGGGTGATTGTAGCTCAGGTCCAGCTCTCAGGTGTGAGGGGTTTGACTTCAGAGCTGAGACCAGAGAAGAACAGCCTTCCTCTGTGACTAGACAGCCTGACAGCCTGCAAAGAGTCAAATCATATTAAAACCACACTGCTATTCTTTGGTGGTGAAGATAGTGGCAGTATATTTTTTCAACATATTCAGATATATCAGTGTCCTGAAACCTGCCATATCTATTCATAAATTAATGTATCATTATTAGAAATTATCAAAGTATTGCTTGTAGAGATAAAAATGTATAGTACAAATATTTGAGTAGACTGACCAGAGCAGTTTAAAAAGCAGTATCAGTCAAAAGACAGACAGTGAGGTATCAGATTTAGATTGTATTGAGTATACAGTCCACACCATATCTATTTTGACAAAGATAACATTTTAAATGTGACTCTATACTCCAGCATTTTGGATTTGAGATCAAATGTTTCATATGAGGTGACAGTATATAATGTCACCTTTTATTTGAGGGTATTTTCATACATATCTGTTTCACCGTTTAGAAATCAAAGCACTTTATGTATCTAGTCCCCCTATTTGAAGAAGTCATAAGTATTCTGACCATTTCACTTATAGTGTATTAAAGTAGTCAAAAGTTGAGTATTTGGTCCCAAACTCGTTGGTTGCATTTGCAGTTTGTTTTGGTTGTGTTTTGGGTTATGTTTTGTCCAATAGTAACTGAATGGTGGATGATGACTGGAGTAATTTTCTGTCTAAGTGAGTAGATAAAATGTTTCTAAACACTACTAACTGAATCCTAATGATTCCATGATTAAGAAAAATCATGAATGAATCATGAATAATAATGAGTGAGAGAGTTACAGAGGCTACAACAAAACATGCTAACCTCTCACCATTACCAATAACAGAGGGGGTATGATCCTTGTTCCTCTGTAACTTTCTCATTCATCATCATTCACGATTCATTCATGATTATTCATAATCATAGTAGCATCCACATGAATGTAGAAGTGTTCAGAAACATCTTCTATTCTTACTGACAATACAAGTGAAGTGACTCCAAAATGACAGGACATTATTCACCATTCAGTTTCTATTGGGAAAAACATCATCCAAAACACAACCAAGACAATCTGCAAATGCATTCAACAAGTTTGTAGAATCACAAGCTTGATGTAATCACTGCAGGTAAGGAATATTGGACCAAATAATAAACATTTGACTAAATTAATTTGTCCAAATAATTACGACTTTTTCATTGGGGAGAATTACACACATAAAGTGCTTTAATTTCTAAACGGTAAAACAGATATGAATTAATACCTTTAAATAAAAGGTGACATTCTGTACTGTCACCTAATATGAAACATTCTATCTCAAATCCAAATTGCTGGAGCATAGCACCAAATGTAAAACTGTAAGCTTCACTGTCCAAACACATATGGTGTGGACTATGTGCCTGGTAAACACATGTGGATCTGGTGAACAGTTATCACTTTGTTGACCAACTACAGGAATACTGACCTCAGAGTCTCCAGTTTACAGTGGGGATTCCCCAGTCCAGCAGAGAGCAGCTCCACTCCTGAATCCTTCAGGTCATTGTTACTCAGATCCAGCTCTCTCAGGTGTGAGGGGTTTGACTTCAGAGCTGAGACCAGAGAAGTACAGCCTTCCTCTGTGACTAGACAGCCTGACAGCCTGCAAAGAGTCAAATCATATTAAAACCACACTGCTATTCTAGTCAAGATGGCGAAGTTTCTGTCGTGTGTCTGTAAACAGCCTGTAAATACCCTGTTTTTTGTATTTTTCGTACATATTTCCCTATCAGACTTTTCATCCTTCTACAAAATATACTTTCCTGCAACCCGCCTCACTCAATGTGGAACGGATTCTATTATTGACTTACCTTTTTATCTAGAATCTAGAATCTCCAGTTGAAACTAGCTAGCCAGCTAACTAGCTACTTGCTATTAGCCACAGCTAGCGGTGTTTCACCAGAACATTGGATTTTTTCCCGCGGGATTAATTTTAATCACTGGACATTGATCACCGGATATTCGGCCAGTCTGCACACGCGTTATCGACCCAGAACATATCAGTTTTTCCGCGGAATCACTGATTCACAGGACCTTTAACTCCGGATTCATCACTACCAGCTGGCTACAACAAAGCGGAAGTAGCACCGCGCTAGCCGTGGCCTCTTACTCACTAGCGCTTCACCACGGACCTTATGATAACTCAGCTATACAGCTGATATCTGCTGGACTGTTCCTTTTTACGGTACTACATCCTGTTTATGTTTAGCCTCAGCCCAAACATGGTTAGTTTATTGTTGTTTCGGTTATTTCTAATTGTACTATATCACTGTAGACCCCCAGCCTAGCTAAACCTGCCTTAGATAGCTCCTTTGTCCCTCCCCCATACACTCAGAGACCGACTCAATTGATGCCTCTAGGATACTATCTCTTTCAGTGTTACCCAACGCTTAGGTTTACCTCCACTTTACTCATATCCTTCCATATCCTTTCCAACACCCGGAAATCTGCCCCCTTTATTCTATGTACCCAACGCACTAGAAGACCAGTTCTTAAAGCCTTTAGCCGTATCCTTATTCTAGTCCTCCTCTGTTCCTCTGGTGATGTAGAGGCTAACCCAGGCCCTGTAGCCCCCCAGTATCACTCCTACTCCCCAGGAGCTATTGTCACGCTCTGGCTCCGGGACTCTGTATGTTGAGCCAGGGTGTGTTCGTTTCTTTGTGTTCTGTTTCTTGGTTGGGTTGTTCTAGGTTGTTGTATTTCTTTGTTTGAGTGACTCCCCAATCAGAGGTAGCGAGTGTCAGCTGTTGGCTCGTTGTCTCTGATTGGGAGCCATATTTAAACTGTCTGTTTTCACCTTGTGTTTGTGGGTTTTTGTTCCGTGTTCAGTCTTTGTTACTGTGGACTTCACGAGTCGTCTTTTGTTTTGTATTTAGATACTTTAATATAATAAAGTCATGTTCATTTCACACGCTGCGCCTTGGTCCACTCCTTTCGTCAAGACGATCGTGACAGAAAAAACCCACCATACAACGACCAAGCAGCGTGTCCAGGAACACACGCAGGAGGTGACTCTGGTGGATGTCCTCCTCGGTTGGGGGCAGATTACCGAGGAGGAGGCCGTCCGGTACCGGAGGGCTATGAAGGGGGAGACCCAGGCAGGAGAGGAGCAGCGGCGTCAGCAGGGCCATCGTCGGAAGGACGAGAGGCACCCCCAATAATTTTTTAGGGGGGGGCACACGGCATGGGCGGCTGGGCAGCAGGAGGCTGCCACAGGGCAATTTGGAGAGGTGGCCACCGGGTTTTGGGGCCCAGAAGGCAGGTTGGCGAGGCCTGGATGGAGGCGGAACCAACTTCCCGTACTCAGGCATGGCAGCATGGGACCGGGGCAGGTTCCGCGGTATGCGGAGCAGCGTACGGTGCCACGAGTGGTCTGGCACAGTCCTGTACGTCCTGTGCGAGCACCCCGCACGTGTCGTGCGAAGGGGGTATGCAGCCAGGACGGAGTGTGCCGGCTCAACGCTCGTGGTCTCCTATGCCTCTCCGCGGTCCCGGATATCCTGCTCCAGTATCACGTGCTGTCATGTCGTGCGGGTACACAGCCCTGTACGTCCTGTGCGGATGCCTCACACAGAGTGTGTGAGTGTAGGCATTCAGCCGGGGACGGGTTGTGGCCGCTCTTCATTCCAGGTCTCCTATCCGTCTCCACAGTCCGGTGAGGCCTGTCCCTGCTCCACGCACTAAGTTAATGGTGCACGTCGCCAGCCCAGCCCGGCCTACCCCTGCTCCACGCACCAAGCCTACGGGGTGCGTTGCCAGCCCAGCCCGGCCTGTCCCTGCTCTCGCACCAAGCCTACGGGGTGCGTCGCCAGCCCAGCCCGGCCTGTCCCTGCTCCACGCACAAAGCCTACGGTGTGCGTCGCCAGCCAGCCCGGCCTGTCCCTGCTCCATGCACAAAGCCTCGGTGTGCGTAGGCTGCAGTCCAGCACGGCCTGTTCCTGCTCCACGCACAAAGCCTACGGTGTGCGTCGCCAGCCCAGCCCGGCCTGTTCCTGCTCCACGCACAAAGCCTACGGTGTGCGTCGCCAGCCCAGCCCGGCCTGTTCCTGCTCCACGCACAAAGCCTACGGTGTGCGTCGCCAGCCCAGCCCGGCCTGTTCCTGCTCCACGCACCAAGTCTACGGTGTGCGTCGACAGCCCTGCCCGGCCTGTTCCTGCTCCACGCACCAAGGTGCCTGTCCCTGCTCACGCACCAAGCCTACGGGGTGCGTCGCCAGCCAGCCCGGCCTGTCCCTGCTCCACGCACAAGCCTACGGTGTGCGTCGCCAGCCCGACCCGGCCTGTTCCTGCCACTCGCACCAAACCAGGGTGCGAGTCGCCAGCCTGGTCCAACCCGTTCCTGTTCCACGCACCAAGCCAGGGCGCGTGTCGTCAGTCCGGCTCCGACCAGCGGGGCTAGGACAGGACCAGGGGTACTTTGGGGGGTTGGGAGGAGGTGGGGGATCAAGGCCGAGCCAGAACCACCAGGAGGTATGCCCACCCAGCCCTCCCTTGTTTAGCCCTTGTTGAGGCGCGGTCGCGAGTCCGCGCCTTTAGGGGGTACTGTCACGCTCTGGCTCCGGGACTCTGTATATTGAGCCAGGGTGTGTTCATTCATTGGGTGTATTTCTATGTTGGTATTTCTGTTGGGTTCATTTCTATGTTTGAGATAATGACTCCCAATCAGGGCACCGAGTGTCAGCTGTGGGCTGGTTGTCTCTGATTAGGAGCCATATTTAATCTATGTTTTCCTTTGGGTGTTGTGGGGTTTTTGTTCCTTTACGGTCAGTGTTAACCGTTGGACTTCACGAGTCGTGTTTTGTTTGGTTTGTGAGTACTTTAATATAATAAAGTCATGTTTCTTTCACACGCTGCGCCTTGGTCTACTTCGCTACTAGACGATCGTGACAGCTATCATTTGTTGACTTCTGTAATCGCAAAAGTCTTGGTTTCTTGCACATAAATATCAGAAGTCTACTTCCTAAGTTTGAGTTATTCACTGTGTTAGCACACTCTGCCAACCCTGATGTTCTAGCAGTGTCTGAATCCTGGCTCAGGAAGGCCACCAAAAATTCTGAAATTTCCATCCCCAACTATAACATTTTCCCGTCTAGATAGAACTGCCAAAGGGGGTGGGTTGCAATCTACTGTAGATATAGCCTGCAGAGCTCTATCATACTATCCAGGTCTGTGCCCAAACAGTTTGAGCTTCTACTTCTAAAAATCCACCTTTCCAGAAATAAGTCTCTCACTGTTGCCGCTTGCTACAGACCCCCCTCAGCCCCCAGCTGTGCCCTGGACACCATATGTGAATTGATTGCCCCCATTTATCCTCTGAGTTTGTACTGCTTGGTGACCTAAATTGCGATATGCTTAATACCCCCAGCCATCCTACAATCCAAGCTAGATGCCCTCAACCTCACGCAAATTATCAACGAACCTACCAGGTACAACCCTAAATCCTTAAACATGGGTACCCTCATAGATATCATCCTGACTAACATACCCTCTAAATACACCTCAGCTGTCTTCAACCAGGATCTCAGCGATCACTGCCTTATTGCCTGCGTCCGTAACGGGTCCGCGGTCAAGCGACCACCCCTCATCACTGTCAAACGCTCCCTAAAACACTTTAGCGAGGAGGCCTTCCTAATTGACCTGGCCCAGGTATCCTGGATGGATATAGATCTCATTCCGTCAGTAGAGGATGCCTGGTTGTTCCTTAAAAGTAATTTCCTCTCAATCTTAAATAAACATGCCCCCATTCAAAAATACAGAACTAAGAACCGATATAGCCCCTGGTTCTCCTCAGACTTGACTGCCCTTGACCAGCACAAAAACATCCTGTGGCGTACAGCATTAGCATCAAATAGCCCCGCGATATGCAACTTTTCAGGGAAGTTAGAAACCAATATACACAAGCAGTCAGGAAAGCAAAGGCTAACTTTTTTCAAAAAGGAAATTTGCATCCTGTAGCACTAACTCCAAAAAAGTTTTGGGACACTGTAAAGTCCATGGAGAATAAGAGCACTTCCTCCCAGCTGCCCACTGCACTGAGGCTAGGAAACACTATCACCACCGATAAATCTACAATAATCGAGAATTTCAACAAGCATTTTGCTACAGCTGGCCATGCTTTCCATCTGGCTACCACTAACCCGGCCACCAACTCTGCACCCTCTGCTGCAACTTGCCCATGCCGTTCCGCTTCTCCTTCACACAAATTCAGACAGCTGATGTTTTGAAAGCGCTGCAAAATCTGGACCCCTACAAATCAGCTGGGCTAGACAATCTGGACCCTTTCTTCCTAAAACTAGCCGCCGAAATTGTTGCAACCCCTATTACTAGTCTGTTCAACCTCTCTTTCATAACGTCTGAGATCCCCAGAGATTGGAAAGCTGCCGCGGTCATCCCCCTCTTCAAGGGGGTGACACTCTAGATCCAAACTGCTACAGACCTATATCCATCCTGCCCTGCCTTTCGAAAGTATTCGAAAGCCAAGTTAACAAACAGATCATCGACCATTTCGAATACCACCGTACCTTCTCCGCTATGCAATCCGGTTTCGAGCTGGTCACGGGTGCACTTCAGCCACGCTCAAGGTCCTAAACGATATTATAACCGCGATTGATAATGAGACAGTACTGTGCAGCCGTCTTCATCGACCTGGCCAAGGCTTTCGACTCTGTCAACCACCGCATTCTTATTGGCAGACTAAATAGCCTTGGTTTCTCAAATGACTGCCTCGCCTGGTTCACCAACTACTTCTCAGATAGAGTTCAGTGTGTCAAATCGGAGGGCCTGTTGTCTGGACCTATGGCAGTCTCTTGGGGGTGCCACAGGGTTCAATTCTTGGGCCGACACTTTTCTCCGTGTATATCAATGATGTCGCTCTTGCTGCTGGTGACTCTCAGATCCACCTCTACGCAGACGACACCATTTTGTATACATCTGGCCCTTCATTGGACACTGTGTTAACAAACCTCCAAACGAGCTTCAATGCCATACAACAATCCTTCAGTAGCCTTCAACTGCTCTTAAACACTAGTAAAACTAAATGCATGCTTTTCAATCGAACGCTGCTAGCACCCGCCCACCCGACTAGAATCACCACTCTCGATGGGTCTGACCTAGAGTATGTGGACAACTACAAATATCTAGGTGTCTGGTTAGACTGTAAACTCAACTTCCAGACTCACATAAAGTATCTCCAATCCAAAGTTAAATCTAGAATCGGCTTCCTATTTCGCAACAAAGCCTCCTTCACTCATGCTGCCAAACATGCCCTCGTAAAACTGACTATCCTACCGATCCTTGACTTCGGCGATGTCATTTACAAAATAGCCTCCAACACTCTACTCAGCAAATTGGATGTAGTCTATCACAGTGCCATCCGTTTTGTCTCCAAAGCCCCATACACTACCCACCACTGTGACCTGTACGCTCTTGTTGGCTGGTCCTCACTACATGTTCGATCGTCAAACCCACTGGCTCCAGGCCATCTATAAATCACTGCTAGGCAAATCCCCGCCTTATCTTAGCTCATTGGTCACCATAGCAGCACCCACCCGTAGTCTGCGCTCCAGCAGGTATATCTCACTGGTCATTCCCAAAGCCAACACCTCCTTTGGCCGCCATTCCTTCCAGTTCTCTGCTGCCAATGACTGGAACGAATTGCAAAAATCTCTGAAGCTGGAGACTCTTATCTCCCTCAATAACCTTACCGATCACTGCACCTGTACACAGCCCATCTGAAATTAGCCCACCCAACTACCTCATCCCTATATTGTTATTTAATTCGCTATTTTGCACCCCAGTATCTCTATTTGCACATAATCTCTTGCACATCTAGCATTCCAGTGTTAATACTATTGTAATTATTCTGCACTATAGCCTATTTATTGCCTTACCTCCATAACTTGCTACATTTGCACACACTTTATATATATTTTCTGTTGTATTTCTGACTTTATGTTTTTTTTACCCCATATGTAACTCTGTGTTGTTTTTATTGCACTACTTTGCTTTATCTTGGCCAGGTCGTAGTTGTAAATGAGAACCTGTTCTCAACTGGCTTACCTGGTTAAATAAAGGTGAAATAAATAAAAAATAAATAAAAATAAAATTCTTTGGTGGTGAAAATAGTGGCAGTATATTTTTTCAACATATTCAGATACAGTGGGGGAAAAAAGTATTTAGTCAGCCACCAATTGTGCAAGTTCTCCCACTTAAAAAGATGAGAGAGGCCTGTAATTTTCATCATAGGTACACGTCAACTATGACAGACAAATGGAGGAAAAAAAATCCGGAAAATCACATTGTAGGATTTTTAATGAATTTATTTGCAAATTATGGTGGAAAATAAGTATTTGGTCACCTACAAACAAGCAAGATTTCTTGCTCTCACAGACCTGTAACTTCTTCTTTAACAGGCTCCTCTGTCCTCCACTCGTTATCTGTATTAATGGCACCTGTTTGAACTTGTTATCAGTATAAAAGACACCTGTCCACAAACTCAAACAGTCACACTCCATACTCCACTATGGCCAAGACCAAAGAGCTGGCAAAGGACACCAGAAACAAAATTGTAGACCTGCACCAGGCTGGGAAGACTGAATCTGCAATAGGTAAGCAGCTTGGTTTGAAGAAATCAACTGTGGGAGCAATTATTAGGAAATGGAAGACGTACAAGACCACTGATAATCTCCCCTTGATCTGGGGCTCCACGCAAGATCTCACCCCGTGGGGTCAAAATGATCACAAGAACGGTGAGGAAAAATCCCAGAACCACACGGGGACCTAGTGAATGACCTGCAGAGAGCTGGGACCAAAGTAACAAAGCCTACCATCAGTAACACAGTACGCCGCCAGGGACTCAAATCCTGTGTCCCCTGCAGAAGCCAGTACATGTCCAGGCCCGTCTGAAGTTTGCTAGAGTGCATTTGGATGATCCAGAAGAGGATTGGGAGAATGTCATATGGTCAGATGAAACCAAAATATAACTTTTTGGTAAAAACTCAACTCGTCGTGTTTGGAGGACAAAGAATGCTGAGTTGCATCCAAAGAACACCATACCTACTATGAAGCATGGGGGTGGAAACATCATGCTTTGGGGCTGTTTTTCTGCAAAGGGACCAGGACGACTGATCCGTGTAAAGGAAAGAATGAATGGGGCCATGATCGTGAGATTTTGAGTGAAAACCTCCTTCCATCAGCAAGGGCATTGCAGATGAAACGTGGCTGGGTCTTTCAGCATGACAATGATCCCAAACACACCGCCCGGGCAACGAAGGAGTGGCTTCGTAAGATGCATTCAAGGTCCTGGAGTGGCCTAGCCAGTCTCCAGATCTCAACCCCATAGAAAATCTTTGGAGGGGAGTTGAAAGTCCGTGTTGCCCAGTGACAGCCCCAAAACATCACTGCTCTAGAGGAGATCTGCATGGAGGAATGGGCCAAAATACCAGCAACAGTGTGTGAAAACCTTGTGAAGACTTACAGAAAACGTTTGACCTGTGTCATTGCCAACAAAGGGTATATAACAAAGTATTGAGAAACTTTTGTTATTGACCAAATACTTATTTTCCACCATAATTTGCAAATAAATTCATAAAAAATCCTACAATGTGATTTTCTGGATTTTTTTTCCTCATTTTGTCTGTCATAGTTGACGTGTACCTATGGTGAAAATTACAGGCCTCTCTCATCTTTTTAAGTGGGAGAACTTGCACAATTGGTGGCTGACTAAATACTTTTTTTCCCCACTGTATATCAGTGTCCTGAAACCTGCCATATCTATTCATAAATTAATGTATCATTATTAGAAATGACAAATTATCAAAGTATTACTTGTAGATAGAAAAATGCATATGACAAATATTTGAGTAGACTGACCAGAGCAGTTTAAAAAGCAGTATCAGTCAAAAGACAGACAGTGAGGTATCAGATTTAGATTGTATTGAGTATACATTCCACACCATATCTAGTTTGACAGTGAAGCTAACATTTTAAATGTGGCTCTGTACTCCAACATTTTGGATTTCAGATCAAATGTTTCATATGAGGTGACAGTATATAATGTCACCTTTTATTTGAGGGTATTTTAATACATATCTGTTTCACCGTTTAGAAATGAAAGCACTTTATGTATATAGTCCCCCTATTTGACGAAGTCATAAGTATTCTAACTAATTCACTTATAGTGTATTAAAGTAGTCAAAAGTTGAGTATTTGGTCTCAAACTCATTGGTTGCATTTGCAGTTTGTTTTGGTTGTGTTTTGGGTTATGTTTTGTCCAATAGTAACTGAATGGTGGATGATGACTGGAGTAATTTTCTGTCTAAGTGAGTAGATAACATGTTTCTAAACACTACTAAATTCATCCTGATGATGCCATGATTAAGAAAAATAATGAATGAATCATGAATAATAATGAGTGAGAAAGTTACAGAGGCTACAACAAAACATACTAACCTCTCACCATTAACCTTAAATAAAAGGTGACATTCTGTACTTGTTGCCTAATATGAAACATTCTATCTCAAATCCAAAATGCTGGAGCATAGCACCAAATGTAAAACTGTAAGCTTCACTGTCCAAACACATATGGTGTGGACTATGTGTGCCTGGTAAACACATGTGGATCTGGTGAACAGTTATCACTTGTTGACCAACTACAGGAATACTGACCTCAGAGTCTCCAGTTGACAGTGTGGATCCTCCAGTCCAGCAGAGAGCAGTCTGACTCCTGAGTTTCCTGGGTGATTGTAGCTCAGGTCCAGCTCTCTCAGGTGTGAGGGGTTTGACTTCAGAGCTGAGACCAGAGAAGCACAGCCTTCCTCTGTGACTAGACAGCCTGACAGCCTGCAAAGAGTCAAATCATATTAAAACCACACTGCTATTCTTTGGTGGTGAAAATAGTGGCAGTATATTTTTTCAACATTTTCAGATATATCAGTGTCCTGAAACCTGCCATATCTATTCATAAATGAATGTATCATTATTAGAAATGACAAATTATCAATGTTTTGCTTGTAGAGAGACAAATATAAAAGTACAAATACAGTGGTGTGAAAAAGTGTTTGCCCCCTTCCTGATTTGTTATTTGTTTGCATGTTTGTCACACTTAAATGTTTCAGATCATCAAACAAATTTAAATATTAGTCAAAGATAAAATGCAGTTTTGAAATGAAGGTTGTTATTAATAAGGGAAAACAAAATCCAAACCTACATGGCCCTGTGTGAAAAAGTGTTTGCCCCCTGTTATAACACAACTCAACTGTGGTTTATCACACCTGAGTTCAATTCCTCTAGCCACACCCAGGCCTGATTACTGCCACACCTGTTCTCAATCAAGGAATCACTTAAATAGGACCTGCCTGACAAAGTTAAGTAGACCAACAGATCCTCAAAAGCCAGACATCATGCCGAGATCCAAAGAAACTCAGGAACAAATGAGAAAGAAAGTAATTGAGATCCATCAGTCTGGAAAAGGTTATAAAGCCATTTCTAAAGCTTTGGGACTCCAGCGAACCACAGTGAGAGCCATTATCCACAAATGGCGAAAACATGGAACAGTGGTGAACCTTCCCAGGAGTGACCGGCCGACCAAAATGACCCCAAGAGCGTAGCGACGACTCATCCAAGAGGTCACAAAGACCCCACAACAACATCCAAAGAGCTGCAGGCCTCACTTACTCAGTTAAAGTCAGTGTTCATGACTCCACCATAAGAAAGAGACTGGGCAGAAATGGCCTGCATGGCAGAGTTCCAAGACGAAAACCACTGCTGAGCAAAAAAACCATTAAGGCTCGTCTCGTTTTTGCCAGAAAACATATTGATGATCCTCAAGACCTTTGGGAAAATACTCTGTGGACTGACGAGACAAAAGTTGAACTTTTTTGGAAGGTGTGTGTCCCATTACATCTGCCGTAAAGTAACATCACATTTCAGAAAAGAACATCATACCAACAGTAAAATATGGTGGTGGTAGTGTGATGGTCTGGGCCTGTTTTGCTGCTTCAGGACCTGGAAGACTTGCTGTGATAAATGGAACCATGAATTCTGCTATCTACCAAAAAAACCTGAAGGAGAATGTCCGGCCATCTGTTCGTGACCTCAAGCTGAAGCAAACTTGGATTCTGCAGCAGGACAATGATCCAAAACACACCAGCAAGTTCACCTCTGAATGGCTGAAGAAAAACAAAATGAAGACTTTGGAGTGCCCTAGTCAAAGTCCTGACCTGAATCCTATTGAGATGCTGTGACATGACCTTAAAAAGGCAGTTCATGCTCGAAAACCCTCCAATGTGGCTGAATTACAACAATTCTGTAAAGATGAGTGGGCCAAAATTCCTCCACAGTGCTGTAAAAACATCATGGGAATTCAAATGTTTGATTGCAGTTGTTGCTGCTAAGGGTGGCCCAACCAGTTATTAGGTTGTAGGAGGCAATCACTTTTTCACACAGGGCCATGTAGGTTTGGATTTTGTTTTCCCTTAATAATAACAACCTTCATTTCAAGACTGCATTTTGTGTTTACTTGTGTTATCTTTGACTAATATTTAAATTTGTTTGATGATCTGAAACATTTAAGTGTGACAAACATGCAAACAAATAAGAAATCAGAAAGGGGGCAAACACTTTTTCAGACCAAATGTAAAACTGTAAGCTTCACTGTCCAAACACATATGGTGTGGACTATGTGTGCCTGGTAAACACATGTGGATCTGGTGAACAGTTATCACTTGTTGACCAACTACAGGAATACTGACCTCAGAGTCTCCAGTTTACAGTGGGGATTCCCCAGGACAGCAGAGAGCAGCTTCACTCCTGAATCCTTCAGGTCATTGTTACTCAGATCCAGCTCTCTCAGGTGTGAGGGGTTTGACTTCAGAGCTGAGACTAGAGAAGCACAGCCTTCCTCTGTGACTCCACAGCCTGACAACCTGACAGAGAGATCATCATGATTTCACAAACACACTGTTAATTTAACACCAGTAGTGTAGAAGGACAATGGCAGATGCATTTGGTTTATTCTCTTAAACAACATATATATTAATCTTCTGTCTCCTAGAATTGTATGGTCATATTGTTATACTAATGTGAACATCAATGCACTGATTCAATATGTTATTCAATAATACATATTTTTCTCTAAACTGAATATTTCTTCCTGATGATTAGTACTTAAATATACTTGTATTTACTCACAGAGCAGCTCTGGAGGCTTTGACCACTGGCAGCAGCCTCAGAAGACCTTCCTCTGATCTGGAGTATTTCTTCAGGTCAAACACATCCAGCTCCTTTTCTGAAGTCAGCAACACAAAGACCAGAGCTGACCACTGTGCAGGTGACAGTTTGGCTTTTGAGAGACTTCCTGATCTCAGGTAGCTTTGGATTTCTTCCACTAGAGAATGGTCATTCAGTTCATTCAGACAGTGGAACAGATTGATGCACCTCTCTGGAGAGGGATTCTCCCTGATCTTCTCCTTGATGTACTTGACTGTTTCTTCATGGCTCTGTGAGCTGCTTCTTGTCTTTGTCAGTAGACCTCGTAAGTGCTTCTGATTGGACTCCAGTGAGAGGCCCAGAAGGAAGCGGAGGAAAAGGTCCAGGTTTCCTGTCTCACTTTGTAAGGCTTTATCCACAGCACTCTTGTAGACAGTAACTTCAGGCTTGTCTCTGAACAGTGCAAAAAAAGTTCCTGGTTGATTGAGGTTTAGCCATTAGATTCTCATTGTTGTTGATGAATGAGAGGAACACATATACAGCAGCCAGAAACTCCTGAATGCTCAGATGCACGAAGCAGTACACCTTGTCCTGGTACAGCACACATTCCTCTTTAAAGATCTGTGTGTACAATCCTGAGTACACTGAGGCTTCATTGACATCAATGCCAGCCTTGTTCAGGTCTTTTTCATAGAAAATCAGATTGCCATCAACAAGCTGTTGAAAAGCCAGTTTTCCCAGTGACAGAATGCTCTCTTTATTCCAGTGTGGACCTGTCTCTTCTTTCCCAATATATTTTTCATTCTTCTGTTTGGTATGAAACTCCACAAGGTGTGAGTACATCTCAGTCAGAGTCTTGGGCATCTCTTCTC
The DNA here is from genome assembly GCF_020615455.1 of Coregonus clupeaformis. Taxonomy (NCBI): domain Eukaryota; kingdom Metazoa; phylum Chordata; class Actinopteri; order Salmoniformes; family Salmonidae; genus Coregonus; species Coregonus clupeaformis. The sequence continues at coordinate 575,069 of NW_025533645.1, forward strand.
TCTTATGTTTCAACATGGGTTCAAGGACTATTGCAGAAATCCAACAGAAGACTGGAATGTGGCACATGATGTGGAGGCTCCTTGATGTCTTTATGTGTGAGATGATTCTGCTGGCCAGATCCTCATCACTGAATATCTTCCTGAAGTACTCCTCCTTCTGTGGGTCATTGAACCCTCGTACCTCTGTCACCTGGTCAACACACACTGAAGGGATCTTATTGGCTGCTGCAGGTCGGGTAGTTATCCAGAGGAGAGCAGAGGGAAGCAGATTTCCCTTGATGAGATTTGTCAGCAGAACATCCACTGAGGTTGACTCTGTGACATCACAACAAATCTTGTTCTTCTGGAAGTCTAGGGGCAGTCGGCACTCATCCAGACCATCAAAGATGAACAAAACATTGTACTTGTCGTAGTTGGAGATTCTTGATTCTTTGGTTTCCTTTGAGAAGTGATTGAGAAGTTCAATCAAAGTGTGTTTATCCCCGTTCATCAAATTCAGCTCCCGAAAAGGGAATGAAAATACAAATTGGACATCCTGATTTGCTTTTCCTTCAGCCCAGTCCAGAATGAACTTCTGCACAGAGACTGTTTTTCCAATGCCAGCGACTCCCTTTGTCAGCACAGTTCTGATAAGTTTGTCTTGTCCAGTTAAGGGTTTGAAGATGTCGTTACATTTGATTGCAGTCTCTGTTCTTGCTTGTTTCCTGGTTGTTGTCTCAATCTGTCTCAGCTCATGTTCATTATTGACCTCTCCTGTTCCACCCTCTGTGATGTAGAGCTCTGTGTAGATCTTATTGAGAAGTGTTGGGTTTCCTTGTTTAGCGATCCCCTCAAATACACATTGAAACTTCTTCTTTAGATTAGATTTGAGTTCACGTTGGCAAATCACAGCAAGCTCATCTGAATGAAGAAATAACACAGAGGATATTAATATAACGTCAGTTTTAATGCCTACAGTATTCTAGGACTGTTATAAAATTTTAAATTATAAAAATGTCTCTCTCTCTCTCTCTCTCTCAATTAATCAACACAACACATCCCTGCAGCTACTTCAAATCAAATCAAATCAAATTTTATTGGTCACATGCGCCGAATACAACAGGTGCAGACATTACAGTGAAATGCTTACTTACAGCCCTTAACCAACAGTGCATTTATTTTAAACAAAAAAGTAAGAATAAAACAACAACAAAAAAGTGTAGAAGTAAAAAATAAAGTGACAGTAGGGAGGCTATATATACAATAGAATAAAGTGACAGTAGGGAGGCTATATATACAGGGGGGTACCGTTGCATAGTCAATGTGCGGGGGCACCGGCTAGTTGAGGTAGTTGAGGTAATATGTACATGTGGGTAGAGTTAAAGTGACTATGCATAAATACTTAACAGAGTGGCAGCAGCGTAAAAAGGATGGGGTGGGGGGGCAGTGCAAATAGTCCGGGTAGCCATGATTAGCTGTTCTGGAGTCTTATGGCTTGGGGGTAGAAGCTGTTGAGAAGTCTTTTGGACCTAGACTTGGCACTCCGGTACCGCTTGCCGTGCGGTAGCAGAGAGAACAGTCTATGACTAGGGTGACTGGAGTCTTTGACAATTTTGAGGGCCTTCCTCTGACACCGCCTGGTATGGAGGTCCTGGATGGAAGGGAGCTTTGCCCCAGTGATGTACTGGGCCGTACGCACTACCCTCTGTAGTGCCTTGCGGTCAGAGGCCAAGCAGTTGCCATACCAGGCGGTGATGCAACCAGTCAGGATGCTCTCGATGGTGCAGCTGTAGAATTTTTTGAAGATCTGAGGACCCATGCCAAATCTTTTTAGTCTCCTGAGGGGGAATAGGCTTTGTCGTGCCCTCTTCACGACTGTCTTGGTGTGTTTGGACCATGATAGTTCGTTGGTGATGTGGACACCAAGGAACTTGAAGCTCTCAACCTGTTCCACTACAGCCCCGTCGATGAGAATGGGGGCGTGCTCAGTCCTCTTTTTTTCCTGTAGTCCACAATCATCTCCTTTGTCTTGGTCACGTTGAGGGGAGAGGTTGTTGTCCTGGCACCACACGGCCAGATCTCTGACCTCCTCCCTATAGGCTGTCTCATCGTTGTCGGTGATCAGGCCTACCACTGTTGTGTCGTCGGCAAACTTAATGATGGTGTTGGAGTCGTGCCTGGCCATGCAGTCATGGGTGAACAGAGAGTACAGGAGGGGACTGAGCACGCACCCCTGAGGGGCCCCCGTGTTGAGGATCAGTGTGGCAGATGTGTTGTTACCTACCCTTACCACCTGGGGCGGCCCGTCAGGAAGTCCAGGATCCAGTTGCAGAGGGAGGTGTTTAGTCCCAGGATCCTTACCTTAGTGATGAGCTTTGAGGGCACTATGGTGTTGAATGCTGAGCTGTAGTCAATGAATAGCATTCTCACGTAGGTGTTCCTCTTGTCCAGGTGGGAAAGGGCAGTGTGGAGTGCGATAGAGATTGCATCATCTGTGGATCTGTTGGGGCGGTATGCAAATTGGAGTGGGTCTAGGGTTTCTGGGATTATGCTGTTGATGTGAGCCATGACCAGTCTTTCAAAGCACTTCATGGCTACAGACGTCAGTGCTACGGGTCGGTAGTCATTTAGGCAGGTTATCTTAGAGTTCTTGGGCACGGGGACTATGGTGGTCTGCTTGAAACATGTTGGTATTACAGACTCAGTCAGGGACATGTTGAAAATGTCAGTGAAGACACTTGCCAGTTGGTCAGCACATGCTCGGAGTACACGTCCTGGTAATCCGTCTGGCCCTGCTGGCCTTGTGAATGTTGACCTGCTTAAAAGTCTTACTCACATCGGCTACGGAGAGCGTGATCACATAGTCGTCCGGAACAGCTGGTGCTCTCATGCATGCTTCAGTGTTGCTTGCCTCGGGCGAGCAAAGAAGTGGTTTAGCTCGTCTGGTAGGCTTGTGTCACTGGGCAGCTCGCGGCTGTGCTTCCCTTTGTAGTCTGTAATAGTTTTCAAGCCCTGCCACATCCGACGAGCGTCAGAGCCAGGTGTAGTATGATTCAATCTTAGACCTGTATTGACTCTTTGCCTGTTTGATGGTTCGTCTGAGGTCATAGCGGGATTTCTTATAAGCGTCCGAGTTAGAGTCCCGTTCCTTGAAAGCGGCAGCTCTACCCTTTAGCTCAGTGCGGATGTTTCCTGTAATCCATGGCTTCTGGTTGGGGTATGTACGTACGGTCACTGTGGGGACGACATCATCGATGCACTTATTGATGAAGCCAGTGACTGATGTGGTGTACTCCTCAATGCTGTCTGAAGAATCCCGGAACATGTTCCAGTCTGTGCTAGCAAAACAGTCCTGTAGCTTAGCATCTGCTTCATCTGACCACTTTTTTATTAGCCGAATCACTGGTGCTTCCTGCTTCAGTTTTTGCTTATAAGCAGGAATCAGGAGGATAGAGTTATGGTCAGATTTGCCAAATGGAGGGCGAGGGAGAGCTTTGTATGCGTCTCTGTGTGTGGAGTAAAGGTGGTCTAGAGTTTTTCCCCTCTGGTTGCACATTTAACATGCTGGTAGAAATGAGGTAGAACGGATTTAAGTTTCCCTGCATTAAAGTCCCCTGCTACTAGGAGCGCTGCATCTGGATGAGCGTTTTCCTGTTGATTAATGGCCTTGTACAACTCATTCAGTGCAATCTTAATGCCAGCATTGGTTTGTGGTGGTAAATAGACAGCTATGAAAAATATAGATGAAAACTCTCTTGGTAAATAGTGTGGTCTACAGCTTATCATAAGATACTCTACCTCAGGCGAGCAAAACCTTGAGACTTCCTTAGTATTTGATTTTGTGCACCAGCTGTTGTTTACAAATATACAGAGACCGCCACCTCGTCTTACCCGAGTCTGCCGTTCTGTCCTGCCGATGTAGCGTGATAGCCCGCTAGCTGTATGTTATCCATGTCTCGTTCAGCCACAACTCCGTGAAACATAAGATATTACAGTTTTTAATGTCCCGTTGGTAGGATAACCGTAATCTTAAATCGTCCATTTTATTCTCCAAAGCTTGAACGTTGGCTAATAGGATTGATGGGAGAGGCAGTTTACTCGTTCGCCGTCGGATCCTTACAAGGCACCCGGATCTGCGTCCACGATATCTCCGTCTCTTCCTCATGCGAATGACGGGGATCTGGGCCTTGTCGGGAGTCTGTAGAATATCCTTCGCGAACGCCTCGTTGAAGAAAAAGTGTTCGTCCAACGCGAGGTGAGTAATCGCTGTCCTGATATCCAGAAGCTCTCTTTGGTTATAAGAGACGATGGCAGAAACATGATGTACAAAATAAATTACAAATAACGCGGAAAAACACACATAATAGTACAATTGGTTAGAGGGCTGTAAAACGGCAGCCATCTTCTTCCGGCGCTGTTTTTGTACTTGATGAGGTCACTAGGTGTTGTGTTAAGGCTGCTACAATATCATTGAGTTACACAGCTACTTTAGCTGTACTTTAGCTACAGCTTTTAAATGTTCTAAAACAGCATTCAACATGAGGCAGACAGCTCTTACTTTTCTCCAGTGTGTCAGCAAGCTCCTTCTGGTTCATTTTCCTCAGGACGTGCAGTGTGATCTTCAGAGCCCCCTCTCTGGCACTGCTCTCCTGCTTCTCAGCTTCAGCATCCACCACTTCCTTATCCTGCTTCTGACTCTCAAAGCCTTCTGGGAGTTCTGGACTAAGAATCCTCTTGAACATCTTCAGCTCCTTCTTCACAAATGTCATAATATTCTCTTCAAGCAACTGAAATAAATCAAGTAAATAAGTTAAGCAAGAGACTAAATGCTTACTCATTAACACATGAATGAATGATTGACAGATCAACTTTACTTGAGGTAAACAAAAACAAATGTACATAACAGGACCACTTACACTGAATATGGAGGCCAGGTCCTCTCTAAAGTTTAGAGGTTCATCCATAGATATAGGACGACCCATAGACTTGTCACTCTTCATGGACACACAGCTGGGTACAGGGGAGGCTGGTCTCTCCTGCTTGATTGGGCTTCAACACAACAGAGACAAACATTACATCTCTCATCTACTCTGAGCTCGGATGGGGAAACATGAGAAGAGTTTCATTCCAAAACACTATATATCCATTTTCAGAAATGTTCGTTAATTAGCTTTTATTGTTTAAAGAAATTATGAAAGAGATTGGTGTGTTTTTTCACTATCTAATCATGGTTTGGGGTTGTTCAATGACAGACATGTATTTGTTTAAAATCTATCACTTGATGGTTTCATTTCAGAGAGACAAATAATCATGTTTTTTTGCAAAATAATATATATCTGCCTCACTCTCAAGAAATAAGTAGTACTGCTAGGTTTTACACAGTAATAATATATATATCTGCCTCACTCTCAGAGAAATAAGTAGTACTGCTAGGTTTTACACAGTAATAATATATATCTGCCTCACTCTCAGAGAAATAAGTAGTACTGCTAGGTTTTACACAGTAATAATATATATCTGCCTCACTCTCAGAGAAATAAGTAGTACTGCTAGGTTTTACACAGTAATAATATATATCTGCCTCACTCTCAGAGAAATAAGTAGTACTGCTAGGTTTTACACAGTCAAACGTGGCCGACCGGCTCGATTTGGTCTTATGTAGCAAAATTTGAAATTGTGTTTTTTACATTGGATAAAAGTAGAGACTCAGCTAGAATAAGGTATATCATATACTACAGTTGAGGAACAATGGGAAAGTAATTCTGCTTTGAAAGATGATAAACATGTAACCTCACTTTTGAGAAAATGGTCTTTAAATGTTTTGGTTCACCTACTGGAGAGCTCTTCTTTATCTACAGTGGTGTTAGTTTGGCAGATAATGTCACCCATCTAAATAAATAGTATATATATATACAGTGGGGGAAAAAAGTATTTAGTCAGCCACCAATTGTGCAAGTTCTCCCACTTAAAAAGATGAGAGAGGCCTGTAATTTTCATCATAGGTACACGTCAACTATGACAGACAAAATGAGAAAAAAAATTCCAGAAAATCACATTGTAGGATTTTTAATGAATTGATTTGCAAATTATGGTGGAAAATAAGTATTTGGTCAATAACAAAAGTTTCTCAATACTTTGTTATATACCCTTTGTTGGCAATGACACAGGTCAAACGTTTTCTGTAAGTCTTCACAAGGTTTTCACACACTGTTGCTGGTATTTTGGCCCATTCCTCCATGCAGATCTCCTCTAGAGCAGTGATGTTTTGGGGCTGTCGCTGGGCAACACGGACTTTCAACTCCCTCCAAAGATTTTCTATGGGGTTGAGATCTGGAGACTGGCTAGGCCACTCCAGGACCTTGAAATGCTTCTTACGAAGCCACTCCTTCGTTGCCCGGCGGTGTGTTTGGGATCATTGTCATGCTGAAAGACCCAGCCACGTTTCATCTTCAATGCCCTTGTTGATGGAAGGAGGTTTTCACTCAAAATCTCATGATACATGGCCCCATTCATTCTTTCCTTTACACGGATCAGTCGTCCTGGTCCCTTTGCAGAAAAACAGCCCCAAAGCATGATGTTTCCACCCCATGCTTCACAGTAGGTATGGTGTTCTTTGGATGCAACTCAGCATTCTTTGTCCTCCAAACACGACGAGTTGAGTTTTTACCAAAAAGTTATATTTTGTTTTTATCTGACCTTATGACATTCTCCCAATCCTCTTCTGGATCATCCAAATGCACTCTAGCAAACTTCAGACGGGCCTGGACATGTACTGGCTTAAGCAGGGGGACACGTCTGCACTGCAGGATTTGAGTCCCTGGCGGCGTAGTGTGTTACTGATGGTAGGCTTTGTTACTTTGGTCCCAGCTCTCTGCATGTCATTCACTAGGTCCCCCGTGTGGTTCTGGGATTTTGCTCACCGTTCTTGTGATCATTTTGACCCCACGGGTGAGATCTTGCGTGGAGCCCCAGATCGAGGGAGATTATCAGTGGTCTTGTATGTCTTCCATTTCCTAATAATTGCTCCCACAGTTGATTTCTTCAAACCAAGCTGCTTACCTATTGCAGATTCAGTCTTCCCAGCCTGGTGCAGGTCTACAATTTTGTTTCTGGTGTCCTTTGACAGCTCTTTGGTCTTGGCCATAGTGGAGTTTGGAGTGTGACTGTTTGAGGTTGTGGACAGGTGTCTTTAATAGCAAGTTCAAACAGGTGCCATTAATACAGGTAACGAGTGGAGGACAGAGGAGCCTCTTAAAGAAGAAGTTACAGGTCTGTGAGAGCCAGAAATCTTGCTTGTTTGTAGGTGACCAAATACTTATTTTCCACCTAAATTTGCAAATAAATTCATAAAAAATCCTACAATGTGATTTTCTGGAAAAAATAATTCTCAATTTATCTGTCATAGTTGACATGTACCTATGATGAAAATTACAGGCCTCTCTCCTATTTTTAAGTGGGAGAACTTGCACAATTGGTGGCTGACTAAATACTTTTTTCCCCACTGTGTATATATATATATATATATATATATATATAGTTAACTAAATGTATGGTATTTTTGGTTTATGTCAGTTTCATTGTTTGTTATACTATAAATGGTTATTTTATGGTTGTAAGTGGTAAAATTAACTAGAAAATGTCATATTTTGCAATTCTGAGTAATTACTACTTTAGTAAGGATATACTTTATTCAGTACTACTGCAGTTGTTAAATAATTCCAATAGATGGCAGCATAAGACCACGAATGACATTTCAGAAGGTTAGTTTAGTTTTCTCCCTGGATACACCACCACTCCCCCTCACAGGAAAACTCCTGCACACGCTTTTTACTGTCCCTTTCCACACTGCTAACGCAAGAGGAACGACTGAAAAAGCATTTAACAGATTACTGTGAAATAATATAATGATGATTCATGTTCATTATTAGCTGTTTTTATGCTCATGTTTTGAAATTATACTTGATTACTATAACGATTATCAATAAGCCTGAACATTAATTTAGTCACCTCTGGTTGAGAAAAACGTATTTTCCTGGTACATTAATTGTCAGATTCATCAACCAGCAGCGAGCACTCTGCCTTCTAGCGCAGCCAGGGCATGTTGAGGTACATTTGCTAACCGGGAGGGTTGCATGATAATTAATTGGTGGGCTGGAAGACGCACTCTTGTCTTATCTATTCCGAGGTTGTTTAATCGATATATTAGATATTTTAAAATGCATGTATACTAGGGTTGAGGTTGGAGCATCTGACTAGTGATTATTTACCAGGGGTTCAACACCTGCTATAGTCACTATTTAATTGCTCTTCCAAAAGCAACACAGGCCTAATACGAGATATATAGCTAACTAAAGTAATGAGTGACCATTTTAGAAAATCATGGGACATATAGTATTTGTTTGCATGCTATTTTATGTCAATCATATTGCTGCTTGTAGCCTATAACTGATGCTTCGTGGTCTTATGCTGCCATCTATTGGAAATATTTAGCAATTAAAAGTTATTAATTCACGTACAGACATTGGTGAGGCAGCTGAGAAATAAAGTGTATTAGATCAGTCACAAACCTGCCCCACGCCAATTGCTGGACTTTCACACAGAGGTTACTAGGTCACCCAATTCAAACCACATTTGAAAAATAAAACAAATGTGTCTTGGAATTATGCATATAATAAAATAACAACAAAATAATCAAAACGCTATTTAATACTATAATTGTATTTACTAAGATAATATTATTACTAAAATAGTTTCTAAAAGTGTTCTAGGCTACCCTACCCTAGAATTAGGGTTACGAGCTAAAATAGGTTATAAGTAGGGTAAGAGTTTCTGTATAGCACTTTGTGACATCTGCTGGTGTAAAAAGAGCTTTATAAATACATTTGATTGATTGTTAGGTTTAGGGTTTTATGGCAAAAACTGTATGGGTTTATGGCACTCTTGCTCCTCCTTGTGGCCGTATGTGGATACTACATAACTCATTCATTACATTTACGTCATTTAGCAGACGCTCTTATCCAGAGCGATTTACAGTTAGTGAGTGCATACATAATTTATTTATTTTTTCATACTGGCCCCCGTGGGAAGCGAACCCACGGGGTCTCCCAGTCGCGGCCGGCTACGACAACAAGGATCTCTAGTGGCACTAGACCACTGCACCACTCGGGAGACCTGACACTTCATGACACTTGCTAGGCTCATAATCTGAGGTAGCAACTGCGTCAGATCTACAAATCCATTAGCTAGACCACCCGATTAGACAACAATCACCCCATTATACCCATTTGGTTTGCAACTCAGTGAACCTGCGCAGCATTGCCGAACCTTGTTAATATAAGTTACCTGAGGTAAACCTACAGGGTTAACGCTCACCAAGTAGCCGTAACCTTGGTAATAATAAGTTACCTGAGGTAAACCTACAGGGTTAATG
>NW_025533646.1:310000-312500 GCF_020615455.1 Coregonus clupeaformis
TCTAAAATGGACTAAATAACAAAATGTCCTCATCAATCTACACACAATATCCCATAATGACAACGCAAACACAGGTTGTTAGAAATGGTTGCAAATTCATAAATAAAAAACAGAAATACCTTATTTACATTACTATTCAGACCCTTTGCTATGAGACTCAAAACTGAGCTCAGGTGCATCCTGTTTCCATTGATCACCCTTGAGATGTTTCTACAACTTCATTGGAGTCCACCTGTGGTAAATTCAATTTATTTGACATGATTTGGAAAGGCACACACCTGTCTATATAAGGTCCCACAGTTGACAGTGCAGGTCAGAGCAAAAACCAAGCTATGAGATCGAAGGAATTGTCCGTAGAGCTCAGAGACAGGATTGTGTCGATGCACAGATCTGGGGAAGGGTCCCAAAAAATGTATTCAGCATTGAGGGTCCCCAAGAACACAGTGGCCTCCATCTCCAGAAGATTGGAACCACCAAGACTTCCTAGAGCTGGCCGCCCGGCCAAACTGAGCAATCGGGGGAGAAGGGCCTTGGTCAGGGAGGTGACCAAGAACCCGATGGTCACTCTGACAGAGCTCCAGAGTTCCTCTGTGGAGATGGGAGAACCTTCCAGAAGGACAACCATCTCTGCAGCACTCCACCAATCAGGCCTTTATGGTAGAGTGGCCAGACGGAAACCACTCCTCAGTAAAAGGCACATGACAGACCATGAGAAACAAGATTCTCTGGTCTGATGAAACCAAGATTGAACTCTTTGGCCTGAATGCCAAGCGTCACGTCTGGAGGAAACCTGGCACCATCCCAACGGTGAAGCATGGTGGTGGGAGCATCATGCTGTGGGGGTGTTTTTCAGTGGCAGGGACTGGGAGACTAGTCAGGATTGAGGGAAAGATGAACGGAGCAAAGTACAGAGAGATCCTTGATGAAAACCTGCTCCAGAGCACTCAGGACCTCAGACTGGGGCGAAGGTTCACCTTCCAACAGGACAACGACCCTAAGCACACAGCCAAGACAACGCAGGAGTGAATGTCCTTGAGTGGCCCAGCCAAAGCCCAGACATGAACCTGATTGAACATCTCTGGAGAGACCTGGAAATAGCTGTGCAGTGACGCTCCCCATCCAACCTGACAGACCTTGAGAGGATCTGCAGAGAAGAATGGGAGAAACTCCCCAAATTCAGGTGTGCCAAGCTTGTAGCGTCATACCCAAGAAGACTCGGGGCTGTAATCGCTGCCAAAGGTGCTTCAACAAAGTACTGAGTAAAGGGTCTGAGTACTTATGGAAATGTGATATTTTACACTTTACACAGTAGATCAATAAAAAGGTACAACGCTAGGTTCTCTCTCTCTCTCTCTCTCTCTCTCTCTTCTTCCACCTAGGTTCTCTGTTCTCTCTCTCTCTCTCTCTTCTTCCACCTAGGTTCTCTGTTCTCTCTCTCTCTCTCTCTCTCGGTTCTCTCTCTTCTTCCACCTAGGTTCTCTCTCTTTTTACTCTCGACAAAAGGCAATTAAACGCAAAGTATCAGAGAGAGCGAGAGAGAGACTGCGAGAGGTTTTAACCAAAGCAGATGTTTTTAACATTAGTGGGAAGTGACCATCAGTGATCAAGATGCTTTTAGTGCTAACTTTATTTTAACTGTATGTTAACACAGGTCATCAAAAAATGTTAATTAACATACACTAGCGTTTCTACAAATGGTGCCCTATGGTCTTGGCACGTGCGCTCTAGCCAACAGCTCGCAGACACAGTGTGGGTAGACTAGTCTACATGATGAGATTATTATGGATAAGAGCCAGAATATTTGTATTTGTCAAACGACAGTCAAGCATTTAGTGCACAACTTTTGACCAGGGCCCATAGTGCTCTTAGTGCACTACGTAGGGAATAGGGTGCCATTTGGGACTCAGACTATACTTTAAAGTGAACAATTCATGTTCCACTTAGTGAGAGCGGTGACCTGAATCTGTTTAAAAAAAGCTGTTTGATTTTGTCTCCACCAATCACATGAAGCCACTCACAGGATTTGTCCCAAATGGCACCCTATTCCCTATATTAGTAGTATAATATTATTCCCTATATTAGTAATATAGTATAATATTATTCCCTATATTAGTAGTATAATATTATTCCCTATATTAGTAATATAGTATAATATTATTCCCTATATTAGTAGTATAGTATAATAGTATTCCCTATATTAGTAGTATAATATTATTCCCTATATTAGTAATATAGTATAATAGTATTCCCTATATTAGTAGTATAGTATAATAGTATTCCCTATATTAGTAGTATAGTATAATAGTATTCCCTATATTAGTAGTATAGTATAATATTATTCCCTATATTAGTGGTATAGTATAATAGTATTCCCTATATTAGTAGTATAGTATAATAGTATTCCCTATATTAGTAGTATAGTATAATAGTATTTCCTATATTAGTAGTATAGTATAATAGTATTTCCTATATTAGTAGTATAATAGTATTTCCTATATTA